>NC_056604.1:23369898-23669898 GCF_018340385.1 Cyprinus carpio
TTGAAGGAGTTATGGTTGATGAGCCTAACTGTATGATGAAATTTTGATAAAGTGATGGGTTTGTTGAAACCACAAGCAGTTCTGTCTTAGCCAGGTTGAGTTGAAGGTGATGGTCCATCATCCAACAAGCTATCGTCTGATCATCAGGATGGAATGAGAGATAGAGATAAATGTCATCAGCATAGCAGTGATATGAAAAGCCATGTTTCTGAATGACAGAACCTAGTGATGCCATGTAGACAGAGAAGAAAAGTGGTCCAAGAACTGAGCCCTGAGGCACCCCAGTAGCTAGATGTTGCGACTCGGACACCATACCTCTCCAAAATACCTTGAAGGACCTATCTGAGAGGTAAGTCTCAAACAGTGTTGAGTAAGTTACTTTCAAAAAGTAATTAATTACTATTAGTAATTACATCATCAATGTTGTATTTAAATTACTAATTATTCTGTCTGAAAAGTAACTTAGTTACTCAATAAGTAACTTAATTATTCAATTCGCTAATTAGGCTACATCTTAAAATCCCTATAAACCTTAATAGAAATTAAACTCTTTATTCTTTCAATTTGAGTCAAACATAGAATAGTTTAGCCTTTTAGCTTTAAAACAACTGCAATACTTATATAAAAATGTAACCCTCTTTGGTTAACAAATAGAAATACTCTGAATAACATATCTGAATAACAAAAAAGCTTAAGAAAAGTTAAACAATACATTTCAGTTTGGCAAGATGTTCAGGAAAAGCCCAACTAGTAAAATCCATACAGGTTAGGGCTGTGCAATTAGCATTCGATTGTCAGTGAACTACGGCTCTGTGTAGTGAAAGCTGCTCAATCTGAAAGCAGGTGATGTTGGTTTAGTACTAATAAAGGGACCGGCTTTACTGAAAAGATGCGCATGACAATCGAATGCTATTAATTGCACAGCCCTAGTACAGGTTTATATAAAAATAACTCGTTAACTAATGTAGGTAAATATAAATTACATAAATTATCTTCTCTGCTGAATGAAGCCGTGTCAGATTGCGCTGTTCTTCTGAAATAAATTCCTCATAGCAGGACTTCTTTAAAAAATGCTGAAAATGAGATGAATATTGAATTTTTTTTTTTTTTATCTATTTTTTGTATCTAGATGAGGGTGTTTGCGCACAGGTAACTGCATATAATGAGCTAAGATACGGGAAAGACTGTACATCGCTTTAGTTTCATATGGATTACATAATCACAGAGAATATTTGATTTCGATTTTAATTCATTCAATTTAAAAGTAGACACTTCAAGCTTTCAGATAGGCCTACGGGAAAGACTGTATCTCGCTTTAGTTTCATACGGATTACATAATCAGATAATATTTGTTTTTGATTTGAATTTGTTCATTTAAAAGTAGACACAAGCTTTCTATAGACATATTTCTCATGTCTCTGTGCAAAATATTCCTTGAGTTTGTGATGTGTAGAAAGTTGCTCACGGAGACATAGACGGCAGAAATTGCACCCTGTTTGTTTTGTTTATTTTGCAAAAGCACAATGTTTTCTTGTTATTGTCAGTGTACACAAAAGTAGGCCCTTTTTTAGATTCGATTTGCTTTTAGTCTTATCTGTATCTGAGTATTTAAGATTTCTCTGTGAATCAGAAAAAACAAAGTGAACGCGCTGGCGTGCAGAGGGTTAAAGACGCTGCATTCAATTATATCTTTAGATGGTAAATTTAGATTTGAAATTCAATATTGACTTTAGAACTGTTGAAATTATTTACTGTAACGCAAATACTTTATATGTAACTGTAATTAAATTACTTAAAAATGAGCAGTAATCCCTTACTTTCCTTTTTCAGTGCATAAGTAATTTAATTTCAGTAACACGTTAGTTACTTAGTAACGCGTTACACCCAACACTGGTCTCAAACCACTGGTGTGGGGTTCCTGAGATGCCATTTTCCAAATAGGGTTGACAAGGGAATCTGGTGTTTCACAATATCAAAAGCAGTGGACGGTTCCAGCAATATAAGTATAGAAGATTTGGAAGCCGCTCTTGCCAGTCTTAGGGCTTCAACAACAGAGAGCAAGGCAGTCACGGTCGAATGTCCACTTCTGAAGCCAGATTGGATGCTGTCCAGGAGGTTGTTCTGTGTGAGGAAGGCAGAGACTTGGTTGAACACAACTCATTCAAGTGTTTTTGCAATGAAGGGTAGAAGGGAAACCTGTCTGTAGTTCTCTGAAAGAGTTGGGTTAAGAGTGGACTTTTAAGAAGTGGGGTTATAAGAGCCTGTTTAAATGTTGAGGGAAAAACACCAGTGTGAAGGGATGTGTTAACGACGTGGGTGAATGTAGGTATAACAGCAGGAGAAATGGTTTAAAGGAGATGAGATGGAATAGGATCAAGCGGACAAGTAGTAGGATAATTGGAAAGAAGGGTTTAGAGATTTCTGCCTCAGAGAGTGGAGAGAAGGATGAAAACGAGTGTATGTTTGCTGGTAAGATGTTTTTGACAGTTTGTGGTGTGGCAAATTGTACACTGAGCCATAAAAATATAAAAATAAAAAAATTTTCAAAAAAGTCAGCTGTTAGAGTTGGTAAAGAAAGGGGAGGATGAGGACAAAGGAGGGAGGAAAATGTTTGAAAGAGCATGCAAGATTTAGGCGAAATGCTAATTTTGTTGTGATAGTATGTCCTTTTAGTAGTGGAGACATTAGCAGAGAATGTAGAGAGGAGTGATCGATATACATTAAGGTCAGTAGGATTTTGTGATTTGTCCCATACTCTTTCTGCAGCTCTAAGCTTAGAACAATGCTCACAGAGAACATCAGATAGCAAAGGGGCAGAAGAGGTGGTACGAGCTGGCCTGGAAGACAAGGGGCAGACAGTCTAAACAAGACGTAAGAGTGGAGCAGAACGTATCAGTAGCACTGTTAACATCAAGAGATGATAACTGTTCAGAAGAAGAAAGCAAAGATGAAACCATAGCAGATAGCCGGGAGGGTGAAAGTGAGCGTAGTTTATGTCAAAAAGTGACGTGGAAGGGTATGTGTTGTGTCACAAACCATTTTGAGGTTAAGACTGAGGAGGAAGTGACCTGAGGTGTGCAGTGAAGTAACTAGTACATGACCAGTGAAGCAGTGTCATGTGTAAAAAAGGTCCAGTTGGTTGCCCGATTTGTGAGTAGCCGTAGTTAACACTTGCTTGTATTCAAAAGAGGCAAGCAGAATGTGCATGTGGATGTCAAATTTTCCAAGTATAACTAGGGGAGTACCTTCCTCAGGAAAGTTTGAGAGAAGCACATCTAATTCTTCCACGAAGTTACCTAGTGTTCCTGGGTGTCATTAAACAACTATGAAAATGGATTTTAAGAGGGTGGGTAATAGTGGCTGAATGTGATTCAAAGGAGCTGTTGATACTAAGGGATGGTATAGGATTAAATTTCCAATCATTAGAAATAAGCAGACCAGTACTTCCACCTCTTCCAGTCAGACGTGGGGAGTGGGAAAAAGAGAAATTATGTGTTGCAGGTGTAGCATTGTCCACTGGTTTGATCCAGGTCTCTGTCAGGGCCATGAGGTTTAGTCTTGAATGACTAGTAATAGAAGTAATAAAATCTGCTTTGTTTACTGCAGACTGGCAATTCCAGAGACCAATAAAAAAGAAAGTAGTGTATTAGTAGACACAGGTAAAGTGCAAAGGTTGTTAGGATTTCACTGCCTACAGTGTGTGATGTGTGGTTTGCGAGTGGTAGTGATAGTAGGGATCTGGAAACACATAGTAATAATTGGTTATAAAAACTGAAAACAGAAGGGAAATAAATATTAGGAAAGAGAATGATTCAAAAGCGATACTTGATGGTCTTTACTCTCTTCGGTCTTCACATGAGGGCTGCTGCGACCAATGCCGCGGCATACTAAGCTTTTTATATTCGTCTATCAAAACTAATCAAATTTAATTCAGCCGAATACACTTTCCTGTTTATCACAACAAATGGCCAAGCAAGCGCACAACACTGACAAGGTACGCGATACAGAACGAGACCAAACACGATTTCAACACATCTCCACACAGTAAACAAAACAAGCAATTCGTAGCAATGACAACTGCGCTAAACACTGAGACAAGAAATAAATACACTTACGAGCTGCTTTTAACGTCTTCTGATTGACTGCTTCTCTCAAAGAGTATATCTTTACACTGTTTTGCTGTGTTTTAATTTCCCAAATGAAGATGGGAATAACACAAACTATATACTGTAAACTATGTACTGGAATGGATACAAAAAACAAATAATAAAAAAATAATAATAATAAAAGACATGCCCTTGTGTAATGTCTGTTTTGGGGTTTTGTTTCATGTTCTTGTTTTCATGTCTTTTATTTTGTAGTTTGATTTATGCTGTTTGTGTCATGCTTCCCTTACCCTCTTGTCATCTTGCTATTGGTTCCTCTTGTTCATTGTGTCATGTTCTGATTGGTTTGTCTTGTTATGTGATTTATTAGTTATGTTTACTCATTGGTTGTCTTAGTCATGTGTCTGTTTCCCATTGGTTTGTTCTTGTCATGTGACCTGTATTGTTTGTTATAAGTAGTCATGTTTTGCCATTTGTGCCTTGTCGTGTATTAACGTTTGTAAGAGACAACATTGAGACATTCACAGGAGAAGTGAGGTGTTTTTCTAGCTCTTTAATGTTTTTTGCTGAAGATTTGTACATGGGGCAGACAGGGCAGGCATGAGCACTGCCACAGAAATTACACACATGTAAAAAAAATAAAATAAAATTTTTTGCCTGAAATAGCAGAATTCGTTGAAGTTGTTGCAAACTTGACGATTTGGAATGGAAGAATAACGACCTTTAACTGGGGCAGAGCGATTTGATACATACATTTTATGTTAAAATACATAATTTCATCTTGGCTACTTTTCATTTTTGTAAGAAGACGTGTTATGAGGAATAAGCCTTGTTACATCCCTAGGATGTATGTTTTTAAATATTCATTGTTGAGGTATGTTTTCCCACCCTTCTGGCTGTGGTTATGTATACTGTGTGTGTGCTCTCTCTCTCCTCCTATCTCTCTCACTCTCTGCTTGCTTGGCAGTTTCAAATTACCCACAGGTGGTGCTCATCAGAAAGTGTGCTGCAGACGGTGCTGCTACAAAAGAGCAGAGTTAACACTGGTTGGGAAGCTCACTTCTCCCCTGCTCCTGACCTGTGTTGAGTTTCTTCTTTAAGACATCCGTTGATGGTGGTGCAAAATTAAAATAGTTGTCTGTCAAGTGTTCATATCTAAAAGGAAATTGTATTCCTGTTGACCAGTAGTGTGTTGAAACCACATAGTGTATTTAAAAATCTACTTCTATTTGACTTTACTTGTTAAGGTATTAAGAGGTGCAGTAATTTTATTTTGTTTATTTGATTTATAGTTAGTTTTGGAAGTTGTAGGGAGAGGGTGCCAATTTAATTTGGACTCATGTTTTCCCTGTTTTTTGGTTAGTGAGCGAATTGAGGAAAGCTTTTGCTGTTGATTTCTTTTCTTTTACCTGGATAGATTATTTAGTACTCCTCCTGTTAGTTAGCTACTGTTTTGTTTGTTGTTTTGGCAAGGCCCTCTCCTGAAGACATTTATTGCTTCCTATCTTGCTTTTCTAAATAATTTGTTTAAGTGGTCAAACTAAATGGTGTTTGTATTTTCTGGAGCAGAGGACTGGAGTGATTCCTCCATGTTTTTAATTGATTTCTTCCTTATAAGTTTTAGTAAACCTGATACTCCCACTCCCAACCCTAGACTGGGAAAGGGGATCATAACAGCCTTGAATTTCCTCAGAAGATGATGCAATGCATGGCTTAATCCAGTGGAGGATATCATTATGATGAGTCATTTATTTTTATATTGGTGTTACTGTGACATAAACACATTTACTAGTTAAACTTTCTATCGTACCATAACTTAGTTTTACAAAACAATATAAAAGATCTCATGACACACGGATTCCTTGGATTGATAACATTTTAATCCAGACCGAATCCACTTCCCTGTGTACCCACTTCTCTCTTACGCTCTCTCTCCTATCTAGAAGTATGTCTCCCCTAGCATTCATTCTTTGAAATAACTATGTAAACACAACATCTCCTCACGACATAAGATTTTTACCTCTACCTTAACCTTATAATTAACTGCGAATAACAATATAAAAATTTCCATATTAAGCAATTACACAGTATACTCAAAGTACAATTTTTGAACATTACTTTTCCTTAAAGAACTTACTGAACAGTTTATTGCTTGAGCATTTAACAACCAAATTTAACTATAACAGCCACCAGAACCAACTTATAGGCAGCATGTGTATATATATATATATGTTTACATATTGAAATCTTTGAGCCAAGAGGGAGGCCTGCGCGTTCTTGAACAGACGTCCTTCGGCCTGCTCAGAGTTCTCCATCTTATCACAGGCAGAGGTTTCTTCCTCCCGTTCAGGTGCAGGATTAGGCCAACTGTGATGAATGCCATTTCATTCCATTCTCTATTAAGTAGGTACTTGGACCCACTTGTTCCTCAATTCCAAAAGGGTCGGTAAATTTGCAATGTCCCTTTGACAAATGAAAGGGCACAACCACACCCTGTCCCCCTTTTTTAGGATAATTTTTTGTGCACTACGTTTAGCAGTGGTGTAGTGCTTCATCTTTGATTGCTTAAGGAAAACTTGCTTACAAACAGTTGCTCGTTGGAGAATACTGGTGGGAGGATGAAGTGCAATGTTCAGTTTCATTCTCATCTTCCACCCATGGAGCAGTTCATAGGGTGAAACTTCTGTGCTGGCATGGGGAGTAGAGCTGAAAAATTGGAGAAAGTCAGTAACCGTGCACTTCCATGGCTTGGACTGTATTATAGCTGACTGTACACAGTCCTTAAGAACCCTATTAAAGCATTCTATAGCACCATTCAACATGGAATGGTACACAGCTGTGCATACTGGAGTAATACTTCTTTCTCTCAGAAAGGTTGTAAATACATTCAAAGTGAATCCAATTCAAAGTGAAAATGATCTGTAACTAACTCTACTGGGTAACCATGGCAACTAAAGACACCATTGAGAAAGTCAATTCAAGCTTGCTTGGTGAAATCGCAATCAAGGTGGTAGACAGCAGTTAAACTAGCTCTAGTTCATAAACAGGGTTGGAAGCAGAGGTAAGAGGAAAAGGGTAACTGTGACAGTCAGCCCGCATCATGGTTTGATGAGCCAGCATGATTCACCATGTTGTTAGTGAAGCACAGAAGGCGAGCTGACCACCTACAATATGCATCCTGGCCCGTCCGGTTCCAGACATATGTGCACCACTTTTCGACTGCCCATACACACATTTATGCCTCCTTCTCCACAGCTGATTAATGCCTTTTAGTTGAAGTTCTGCTTAGTGATACAAATGCCACAGTGCATTCACTGTGATCTGGTTGCACCTGCGATAATATTGCTCCCAGATCCTAATCAGATGCATCAGTGGACACTGTGACTGGCAGTTCTGGGTTAAACAGAGCTGGTGCTGGACTGTCCACTAAACCAGAGGTTCCCAACCTCGTTCCTGGAGGCTCCCAAACACTGCACATTTTGAATCTCTCCTTTGTCTGACACACCCATTTTAGGTTTTGGAGTCTCTACTAATTAGCTGATGATCTAAATCAGGTGTGTTTGGTTAAGGAGACATTGAAAACCTGCAGTGTTGGGTGGCCTCCAGGAACATGGTTGGGAACCACTGCAATAAGCATTTCTTTACATCCATAAAGCTTTTCTGTGCCTTTCCAGGCCATTCAAATTCAGTATCCTGGCACTGGCATGCACACAACGGCTCAGTGAGGGTGGCATAATTAGGCAGAACTTGTTATACCAGGATAACATACTCAGGAAGGTGCGCAGACTGGTTTTATCAGTCGAGGCTGGGACCTACATTATTGCTTGCAAATGTTCTGTACATTGGGAATGCCCTTGAGTATAATTGACATCATTTTCTGAAATGTGGCTGGAGCCAATGCTAAACAATACGGGAAACAGCCCATTGTGTATGATAAAAGCTACGAGTTTACGGCTATCTGGATGGATTCCTGATTCCTCACGTTTTCTTTTGTGTTACCAAAATCGGTGAAATCCACAGTAAAGCATCCACCTTCTCTATTACACCTGTGGCAAGAAGGCGGTTCAGTTCATCGGACACACACATTAGCATGTATGGAGAAAGGAAGAGTCATAATTTTTGAAGCACAGGTACAGCAGAGGGTAAGACTTTCACCTTGTGCATAAACCCTTTCACAAAGACTGTTGCAGCGTGAGGTGCAGGAGAAGAAAGTTGCATCAGTGGTATCTGGGGAAGAGAAGCAGGTAAGTTCTTGGTTTGTGCAGAGGTAATTGTATTCCTTTCAATGCAGAGCTGGAGTGCAGATATCAAATCCCCGTTTCCGATTAAAGCAGTTCCTGACTCCACAATAAAGAAAGTAGCAGAACATTTGACATTTTCTTTAATAACAGTAACTGGCATACAGCCAAGCACATCAATAGGCGAGCATGATTAAGTAACTTATTATGCGCTCAGTGGTTGCAGGTGTGTGCTCTTGAAATTCTCTTCATACACAGATGAGGCAGAACTAAGACGGATGCACCAGTGTCCACAGTCAGTTACACAGTTGTAAAGGAATTTAGCGTTTGGATGTCCACATCACACTGAATTTTATTTAGTGTGCTGGACTCTTGGATTAACAGTAATGTAGTAAATCAGCTCGAAAAGGGAAATATTTATTATTAATTATAACTGGTTATAATTAACAATAAATATTTAGATTTGATTTTAGAATTAACTGTAGCAGAATTTATATTACAATTATTCGATCTGTCCGTCCACCGAGCAGACAATATAAACATTAATTAATTCTAGAAAAGATTATTTTCCTGGCCACGGAAGAATAACTGTTCTACTTATGCAGTACTAGCAGTAGTTTAGCATGTAGGAAGATATCATGCATTCAGTGACTTCAAATTGTGAGCAGCACACGGAGACAAATCAATTGTGAATATAAGGGATTTAATAAATGAAACTAACATTAACATTTATGTTAAAAGCAGACGCTTTTATCCAAAGCAACTTACAGTGCATTCAGGCTAACAATATTTTTTTTTTTTTTTTTTTAAACCTAACGTGTTCCCTAGGAATCGAACTCACAACCTTTTGTGCTGCTAACGCAATGCTCTACCACTGAACCACAGGAACACTAAAGTTAACACTAAACTAAATCAAATAAGGATTTTTTTGCTGGAAAATCAAACTCAAGAGGAGTCTTGGATAGTGTTCTTCTCGAAAAGCAAGGGTTTCTGAGCACAGATTATCCAAAGATAATGACTTTTAACACTTTCTATTCACACCTATCTTTTGGGAGGGATTCCCCAATCAGAGGCATGAATTTTGAGCAGGAGAAACTTAAAAAAATAACAAAATACTATAGCGAAAATAACTTAAATTACACTTTCAGCTTAGATCATACAGATAAGAGCAATACATCAATCAAATCTGTAAAGGGTCTACTTTTATTTGTATACACACATAATAACAACAAAACTTTGTGCATTTATAAAATAAAGAAAGCAAACAGAGTGTGCTGTCTGCTGCCTTGGTTCTGCATGATCTTCATTTAGAAACGTGCCATTAAAATGAACTGTAAACAAATGCTCAACAAAGAGACATGAGAGATATATCTATAGAAAGCTTGAAATGTCTACTTTTAAACTGAGCAAGTCTTATCGAAAACAAATATTCTGTGATAAAGTAATCTATATGAAAACAACGCGATGTCCAGTCTTTCTCATCTCCCTTCATTATATCGAATGCAACCATGCCCACATGCTGAGCACTATTGATATTACAGTCATTTACATGAAGCTCGCAGCGGGTAAACGTCCACATGACAGCCATCAAAGCAGCGAGACTGTTCAAGTTTTTTTTTTAATGTTACTGTTCGCTTTGCGCTGAGAGGAATAAGACATAATTCACCTTAAGAAGACGTGCTGAGAGGAATAAGCTTTGGATTACCTCTTGACCCAGCAGAGATTATAAACACAAGTCTTTTTTATTATTAATCTACTTGTATTAGTTTTCACATAACTTGTACACGTTACTAGTTAGACTTTTTCCAATCAAGTGAAACATTGTGAAGTTTAATTTACATCATCTTAATGTTTCACGATGCCAGGATGTTGTTGTTGTTGTTTTAAATGTTCTATAACATAGACAGCAATACAATATAAAAGTAACATGAGTTATAATGTTGCTAGCTTAATGTCAGTAAGAATGATTAGACAAAACTTGACTGTGATAGGCTATTCTCTATTCACGAATATAGCCATATATGTTTATAACTTTATAGCCTATATTGCATAGGCTTACATACAGAGCATGCTTGTGTTTTTAAGAATGTAACTAAGCTTCTTTTCATGAATATCTGCTCTGGTGTAAATATTTTGAATGTGTTATACCCCGTCATTGGTGTTTGCGATCATCTGAGGTATAAATGTATCAAGTAAGCTGTAAATATCACTGATAATAAATGTGCTATGTGGTAATTGTGTTCTTTTTTTCCCCTATAAATTGCTACTAGTATCAGTGACCATCACAATAATGTTAATAATGCAGTTTATTTGTGTAAACAGTATGCTTACTTTGCAAAAGAACCTGTTGCAAAGTGAGCCAATGCAAATAAGCAGCCCACTCAGGAACCAGGAACACAGCTAAGACCAAGGGAGGCACACACTCCCATCTCTTCAAAAAATTATGTCCTTCAGAGCACATAAACAATATACATTTTGGAAATGCCAGGTATGTGATGTTCATTTATATATTTCAACATGACACAATACCAGTCAAAAGCTTTTGAACAATAAGATTTTCTTCTGCTCACCAAGCCTGCATTTATTTGATCCAAAATGCATAAAATTGCATTTGCTAAAGCAGTAATATTGTGAAATATTTTTACTATTTAAAATAACTGCTTTCTATTTGAATATATTTTAAATTATTTATTTCTGTGATCAAAGCTAAATTTTCAGCATCATTACTCCAGTCTTACTCCAAGTGTAACAATATTTACTGTACCATTCAAAAGCTTGGAGTCAGTGTATATATATATATATATATATATATATATATATATATATATATATATATATATATATATATAAATGAAAGCTTTTATTTAGCACACAAGTGATGATAAAATAATCATGTTACAAACGATGCTGTTCTTTCAATTCATCAAAAATATATATAAATATATATATATATAATTTTTTTTTTTTTTTTTGAGTAGCAAATCAGAATACCAGAATACCAGAATGATTTTACAATTCCTGACTAAATGTATAATCAGGTGAAACATTATGAAGTTTCATTTACATCATCTCAATGTTTCACAATGCCAGGATGTTTTTTTATTTTTTATTTTTTTATGTTCTATAACATAGACAGCAATACGATATAAAAGTAATATGAGTTATAATGATGGTAGCTTAATGTCAGTAAGAATGATTAGACAAAACTTTACTGTGATAGGCTATTCTCTGTACACGAATATAGGCATATATGTTTATAACTATATATATTGTATAGGCCTTCATACAAAACATGCTTGTGTTTTCAAGAATGTAACTAAACTTCTGTTCATCAATATCTGCTCTGGTGTAAATATTTTTTAATGTGTTATACCCCATCACTGGTGTTTGCAATCGTCTGAGGTAAAATAAAGAAAAAAAGTGTATCAAGTAAGCTGTAAATATCACTGACAATAAATGTGCTATGTGGTAATTGTGTTCTTTTTTTCCTATAAATTACTAATAGTATCAGTGACCATCACAATAATGTTAACAATGCAATTTATTTGCGTAAACAGCATGCTTACTTTTTTATTTCAGATAAATAATAACCTGTTGCAAAGCGAGCCACTGCAAATAAGCAGCCCACTCAGGAACCTGGAACACAGCTAAGACCAAGTGAGGCACACATTCCCATCTCTTCAACGTCTCTTCAAAAAAGTATGTCCTTCAGAGCACATAAACAATATACATTTTGGAAATGCCAGGTATGTGATGTTCATTTATATATTTCAACATGACACATGAGCGTGCATTTATTTGATCCAAAATACGGAAAGTTGCATTTGCTAAAGCAGTAATATTGTGAAATATTTTTACTATTTAAAATAACTGTTTTCTATTTGAATATATTTTAATATTTAATTTATTCCTGTGATCAAGGCTAAATTTTCAGCATCATTACTCCAGTCTTACTCCAAGTGTCACAGTGCAGAAGGAGAGAGGACTCAAACGCGAAGGAAGGTAATGTCTCTTTAATAACTCAGAAGGCCTTCAAAGGCAACAGAACACAGGCTGCTGTCAGGCGATTTCTCAAACAGAAAATGTTTCTATAATAAATAACCAAAGAAGACCGTCAATCCGCCAGAGATGGGGATTCCCGGGAGAGCAGAGGACGGGTCCAGGTGAGCGAATGGTGCAACTGGTGACAGTCAACTCACGTCAGCGGGAGGCTGGGTAGAATGGAGGTTTAGCGAAGATTCATTCAACATGTACCAGACATGACAAGACAGGAGGGGAGAGGACCAGGCACAGGTACGTTTGGAAACATGAGATAATAATCTGGCGGAGAACAGAGGGAAGAGAGGACTAGAAATAGATAGTCTAATCAGAGCAGAGAAGGTACATGTGTGGAGAGAGGAGAGTGAAGAGCCGAGGGGATGAGAAGCAGCTGTGAGTGATAATGAGAGCAGATAAGTGTATGAGAGGGAAATGACCAGACGAGGGAGGGGGAGAGACAGAGAAGGATACCCGGTTCATGACAGTACCCCCTCTTCAAGGAGCGCCCCCTGGTGCCCCTAAGCAGGAGGCTGGCGGGCGCGACAGGATATCCCGAGCGGGGACCCAACTCCTCTCCTCCGGATCGTACCCCTCCCAATCGACCAGGAATTGGTGTCCGCGCCCTTGAGGGTGGACGTTGAGTAACCTGCAAACCCTATAAGTGGGAGAGCCCTCGATGCGTACGGGCGTAGTAACCAGGCGGGGAGGCAAACGTACGACGAGTTTAATACAAGAAACGTGAAAGACCGGGTGGATGCGTCGAAGATTGGACGACAACCTTAACTTGACCGAGACAGGACTGAGCACCTCAAGTACGCTTGGCACGCTGAATAAACGCACCGACGGAAGGGACATTGGACTCTGAATCTTGTGAAGAAAAGAGTGGGGGCTGATAACCAAGGCAACCCTGAAACGGAGATAAACCGGTAGCTGAGGATGGGGTGGAATTGTGTGCGTATTCGGCCCAGGGGAGCTGTTCGGCCCACGGGGCGGGGTTACGATATGCGAGACTACGAAGAATGCGGCCAATAATCTGGTTGGTACGCTCTGCCGGGCAAAAAGCCTGGGGGTGAAAGCCGGAGGAGAGGCTGGCAGAGGCTCCGATAAGGCGACAAAACTCCTTCCAAAACACGGATGAGAATTGAGGACCCCTATCGGAGATGATGTCGGAAGGGAGACCATGGATCTTAAAAATCTTGTCAACGACGATCTGGGCTGTCTTCCTCGCGGAGGGGAGCTTAGGGAGGGGAATAAAGTGAGCGGCCTTAGAGAAGCGATCGACCACGGTGAGAATTACCATGTCTCCCCCGGATGGGGGAAGACCTGTGATAAAGTCTAAGGCGATGTGCGACCACTGCCGAGACGGTAACGGGAGAGGTCGAAGGAGACCAGTGGGTGGTGAATTGCTGACCTTGGTCTATGCGCAGACAGTACAAGAAGCGATGAAACGCCGAATATCATGTTCGCGGGTAGGCCACCAGAATTTAGAGCGAATGGAGGCAATGGTGCCCCTGACACCAGGGTGAGCGAACAGTTTAGATGAGTGGCCCCATTGGAGTACGGCGAGTCGAGCGGAGGGAGGAATAAACAAATGGTCTCTAGGGCAGGAACGAGGAGTAACAGAGTGAGATAGCGCATGTTTAACGAGGCGTTCTATTCCCCAAATGGCTGCGCCCACCACCATGCCCTGGGGAAGGATCTCCTCCCTGGGGGAAACAACCTCAGGAGTGGCGAATTGACGCGAAAGCGCGTCTGGCTTAGTATTCTTAGAGCCAGGTCGGTAGGAAATGGTCAAATCGAAACGCGTAAACAAGAGTGCCCAACGAGCCTGACGAGCGTTAAGTCTCTTAGCAGTGCGAATGTACTCCAAATTTTGATGATCGGTCCAGACTATGAATGGCACAGAGGCACCCTCTAACCAGTGTCGCCATTCACCGAGGGCTAGACGGATGGCCAATAACTCGCGATTACCAACGTCATAGTAGCGCTCCGCGGGTGACAAGCGGTGCGAAAAAAAGGCACAGGGGTGAATCCTCTCATCAGTAGATGAGCGTTGGGAGAGGATGGCTCCCACACCCACCTCCGAGGCATCGACCTCGACGATGAATTGTCTATTGGTGTCAGGAGTGATTAAAATAGGCGCGGAGATGAACAAGGACTTAAGGCGGTTGAAGGCAGTCTGAGCTGATTCGGACCAAGAGAACCGTGATTTCGCTGACATGAGGGCAGAAAGGGGGACCGTGACTTGACTAAAATTTTGGATAAACCGGCGATAAAAATTGGCTAACCCCAGGAACCGCTGGAGAGCCAGACGTGAGTTGGGCGGAGGCCATTCCTTGACGGCACGGACCTTGGTGGGGTCCATACCGATGCCCTCAGCGGAAATGACCGAACCAAGGAACGTGACGGACTGGGCATGAAAAGTACATTTCTCCGCTTTAACGAACAAACGGTTCTCCAGGAGGCGCTGGAGAACCTGGCGAACGTGCTGTGTGTGAATCTGGAGAGAGGGGGAAAAAATGTAAATGTCATCGAGGTAAACAAAAACAAAAATGTTTAACATGTCTCTGAGGACGTCGTTAACAAACGCTTGAAAAACAGCAGGCGCGTTGACTAACCCGAAGGGAAGAACGTGATATTCGAAGTGCCCTAGGGGGGTATTAAATGCTGTCTTCCACTCGTCCCCCTCCTTTATTCGGACTAGGTGGTAAGCATTACGAAGGTCTAGCTTAGTGAAGACCTTAGCCCCCTGCAGGATCTCAAAGGTGGATGACATGAGAGGCAAGGGGTAACGCTTCTTGACTGTGATGTCATTCAACCCTCGATAATCGATGCAGGGGCGTAATGAACCATCTTTCTTTTTAACAAAAAAAGACCCAGCACCGGCCGGAGAGGAGGAGGGAACAATGGTACCAGCATCTAAAGAGTCAGAAAGATACCTCTCGAGAGCCTCATGTTCAGGTGCAGTATTCCAAATTCCATGAAAGAATGGAGTCATTGGACCAATTTATCTGGGGGTTATGTTCAACTAACCAGGGATGTCCTAAAACTACAGGAGAATAGGGAGAGTGAAAAACAAGAAAGGAGATAGTCTCTCGGTGGTTGCCAGAGATGGAGAGACTCACCGGGACCGTGGCACGATGTACCCTGGTGAGGATGCTGCCGTCGAGGGCATAAACAGGGATAGGATCTGTAAGTTTAATGAGGGGAATGCCCTGATCACGGGCCCAGACCTTGTCCACAAAGCTTCACTCGGCCCCTGAGTCTATTAATGCTCGGCATGAAACGGCGGAGCCCGGCCACCGCAGATGCGCGGGGAGAGTAGTGCGGGTGCGTGACGGAGGGACTAACGTAGAAGCGCTCACCAGTAACCCTCCTCCTACTGGCGAGCTCTGGCTTTTACCGAGCAGGCAGCGCAGAAGTGACAGGCAGCACCGCAGTACATACAGAGACGACCCGTGATCCGTGGCTGGCGTTCCGCCTCAGAAATCCTTAAACCACCTAACTGCATCGGTTCCGTCTCGGGGTTGGCAGCAGAAGGTGGAGGGGAAGCAGGTGCGGCCAGCAGGGACTTCTCAAGACTGCGGGCTCGTAGGCGTAATTCAAAGCACTTCTCGACGCGGATGGCCATGTCAATGAAAGAGTCAAGACAAGATGGAATCTCGCGGGCTAGACCTCATCCTTGATGTCTGCATTCAACCCCTCCAAGGCACGCCACCAAGGCGGGTTTGTTCCAGTCACAGGAGGTCGCTAAAGTGCGGAACTCCATGGAATAGTCGGCCGCGGACCTCCCACCTTGCCGGAGAGCAGAAAGGAGTCGAGAGGCCTCAGCCCCGTGAGCGGAGTGGTCGAAGACTCGTAGCATCTCCTCCTTGAAGAGCGCATAATGGCCCAGACATCCGGCGTTGGCATTCCAGACAGCAGTGCCCCACTCCCATGCCCGACCAGTGAGCAGGGAGACCACAAAGGCGAAGCAGGAGCGATCTTGCGTTTATGTCAAGGGCTGAAGAGAGAACACCACCTTGCATTGTGTTAAAAATGATCGACACTCAGCTGGCTCACCCACGTAGCAAGGAGGGTTGTTCACTCTCGGTTCTGGGGTGTCAGGACTCTTGGGAGAGGGAGATTCAGCGCGAAGATGGTGAAGCTGCTGGGTTAGGTCGGTCACCTGAGTCGCGAGGGTCTCCATGACTCGACGAGTGGTGGCTAGATCCTCCTCATGCCGACCTAGCATGGCTCTCTGCAGTTCGAGGGCATTCTGGAATGGGTTCTCCTTCGCTGAGTCCATGTCTGGCCAGATTATTCTGTCACAGTGCAGAAGGAGAGAGGACTCAAACGCGAAGGCAGGTAATGTCTCTTTAATAACATTTCAATTAATCAAAAAAAAAATCTCTTTTCAAAAATAATAATAATAAATGTTTTTTTTTTGTTTTTTTTGAGTAGCAAATCAGAATATTACAATGATTTCTGAAGGATCGTGTGACTGGAGTAATGATGCTAAAAATTCATCTTTAAAAGTCGCTTTGATTGTTCCTAATAAACTGTTTAACTGCACTCACAAGTGAATCTCAAGTTATTTTGTGGGATAATTAAATATATTCTAAATAAACTACAAACATAAAAATATATACATTTATTTTGTCCTCACATTCTTTATTGTAACTCTTCCCTCTTGGTCACATACCTGGCTGAAAAGCTCATTATGCAGCTCATTATGTGGGCCTTTGTCTTCTCAGGTGTGAATCACACAAATATTCATGATAGTTGACGCCTACTCGCATATGCCCTTTTAAAACAAAAAGTGTCTTAGAAAATTTAAATTAATCAATTGTTTTTTGTGAGTGAGTAAATAAGATGATTGTCACATTATTTTGAAGCAAAAATTCTAGGCTTCAAGCTCCAGGTTTAACAGTCTTGTGAACAAATGTTCTCTAGGTGTTTTATGACCTTATTTCAGTGACTTCAAAATTCTAGTTATTTTTACTAACCACGCATAAACGCTGTTTTCTCAAAAAGACAATCATGTACATACATGCTATTTACATATTATTGTAGCCCACTCAGACAGCAACATAGTGTTGGCCCAGATCCAGCCCACATCTGGCCTGTATGAAATCCATGCGGGCCAGATGTGGGCCGGATCTGGGCCGAAACTGTTTGCTGTCTGGGCAGTTTGTACTGATTACAGCGTTATTAGACTTTAGCCATGTATCTATTTATAAGCAACTGAAAAAAGCACAAAAGTCAGGGGATGTCAAAATTTCTCCAGGCCCCCAAAACCCCCTAGACCTCAGAGGGTTAAAAAATAATCACATATTATCGCAATATTGGTAAAAAAAAAAAAAATGCAATTAGATTATTTTCCAAAATCATTCAGACCTAATTAAAATTAATTACTCAGAGAGTGAAGTCATTCAGGCGGTCCTGCGGATAGTTAAACAGGGACAGTTCAAGGAATATGTACCAGCCTGTTGAGCTGAGATCATCAACTGGAGGAAGGTCTTCAGAGAACAGAGTGCATGAAGCCAATGCAAACAGTGCAGCTGCTCTTCTGTTTCTAGAAAGACAAACTCAAAACAGAACAGAGTAGCAGAGCTACCTGGAAGTAAATGCTTGTTGAAGTGCAACATCAATAGTTATGCTGTAACTGCCCTACTTGATACAGGTGCTCAGGTCAGTATCATTAAGCCTGGAAAAGAACATATTTCCCTGATCAGCAATTACAACCTCTGAGTGAATTGATGGAGTTCAAACCTCTTCATGTCTAGGCCATTAATGGAGATGTCTTACTATTCAATGGGTGGGTTAATGGCTCTTGAGTGACTTCTCCTGGGATTTAATGTCATTGAACAGTTGGTCAAAGGACAGACGAGTGGTGCAAGTGTTCTTGCACCAATCACTAAGCTGCTAAAGGGAGCCATGGAAATTATAGATTATCAGGCTGAAGTGATAGTAAACTTTATACAGACACAAAAGCCATCCTGTGATACTGAGGCCATTGTCAAAGTTGGACATCAGGATGTTGTTATTCCTTAGGGTCGACTGACACACATCACATGTTCAATACCTGCATATTTTGACTCGCAGAGCCTGCCATCTTGTTTGAGTCTAATGCAGACAACTGACAGCTTGAGCAACTTGACCTTGGAGATAGACTGCTGGAAGTCTCTGGGAGACAAAGGCTGTACATCATCATTCCAATAGAAAACCATACCAGCCATGACATAGCCTTACCACGACGAATGACAATCAGTAGCATACAGTCCATTAAGAAAACTGTGGAGACCAAATAACAGAACCAGTTCCTGTGGATGTTAACAGTGGAAAGACAAGAAGGAGCCGACAGCAACATGATTACAGTGACAAAGCATTGGGACCCGCCTGTGGATCTAAGTCACTTCACTGAGGAGCAACAAAGGATAATTAAGAGAATGTTGTACGAAGAGTCTAGGGCATTTGCACACAATGATGATGATGCGGGTTGTGTCCCAAGTTTGCAGATGTCCATCTACTTGATGACAACATTCCTGTTCAGAGAGCATATTCCTCAGTTCCCAAGCCACTGCATAAAGAAGTAGATCCAATACCTCTTGGTCAGAGGTTGGTCTCTGAAGTCAAAGTCTTCCTACTCTGCACCAGTGGTATGCGTCAGAAAGAAGGATGGAACACTTGGACTCTGTGTTGACTACAGACTACTTAACGAGAAAACCATCTCTGATAGGCATCCCTTGCCTCGTATTCAAGATCTCACTGACACATTGGGAGGGTATAGCTGTTTTTCGATTTTGGATCAAGGGAAAGCTTATCATTAAGGCTTTATTACAGAGGGATAACGACATCTGACTGGTTTCATTACTCTTTGGGGCCTTTATGAGTGGGTACAAATTCCATTTAGGTTAACAAATGGACCCAATGCCTTTCAACAAAGGATGGAAGAAATGCTGGACTCCCTGCGGGATGAATACTGTATCCCTTACCTCAATGATATATTGTGTTATGCAACAACTTTTGAAGAACATGTGGAAGAACTACAGAAGGTGTTGCAAGCTTTACAGTGACATGGTGTTTAACTAAGACCGACCAAGTACGAGATGTTCAAGAAAGAAGTACGATATGTTGGGCGACTGGTCAGCCCCGAAGGAATGAGGATAGACTCTATAAAGATTTGGATGCTGTACGAGCCTGGAAAGCAAAGAAACCTACCACAAATTTTGGGATTCTCAGTTACTAATAATCTTATGCCGATATAAGATCTCTTGCAAGTGAAACAAGGGAAGGGGTCTGTCCAAATAAAACCTAAGGCAGATGGAAAAGAATATTCAACTACCATCACAAACACCCGTTGAGTGGAAGGAAGACCTTCAAAGGATACTCTGCGGATTAGTTAAAGCTTTGTCTACTCCACCTGTCCTTGCGTATCCTGATTTCGACTTGCATTTAACACTTCATACAGATGCCTCAGAATAAGGACTCTGAGCTGTACTTTATCAATGGAAGGCTGGGAAAATGAGAGTAATTGGATATGGGTCAAGAACACTGGCAGAGCGGAATACAGACTCCATTCAGGAAAACTTTAACTCCTTGCACTGAAGTGGGCAATCTGTCAAAAGTTTCAAGACTATCTATTTTATGCCCAGCACTTCACAGTTTATACAGACAATAACCCTCTGACCTACATAATGAGTACTACCAAACTCAATGTTGTGGGGTATATATGGGTTGGAGAACTCTCAGACTTTAGGTTTGATATTAGGTATAGACCTGGAAAGGTGAATGTTGACATGGACATTTTTTTCCCGCTGCCCATTCGATATCAACCAGAATTTCACAGAATGCACAGAAGAGTTTCTATTGAGATCGTCAAAACCATAAAGGAGGGTAATAGGCATGGGCCAATTACCGGTTTCAAGGTATACCGCGGTTTGAAAATGTCACGGTTTCAAAACCACTAATATTTTCCATTATACCGTTCCTGCGGTATGCTCTGTTTTCCATGTCTCCTCAATGACTGAAAGAGTAGGAATCCCTCAGGCTGAGTGCAGTGTAGAGAGAAACACTGACCCCTCCTCCTGCTATTGGTGCGAGTGAGCGGTCAGTCATGTGTGTTTGTGGGATGGCCGAACTTAAGGAGCCGCCCCTGGAACTTCACATTCAACCCAGGTACACTTCACATTCAGCGTTCCTTTCCGTCTCGTGCACAGCCGAGTCTGCACAGTTTTCAAAAGTAAACTCAACTGCAGATGAGCACTGACGGATGAGCTCGACACATGCACAGTACCACGTTGTGCACGGCTGTCCGCGAGCCCTCTTGATGATGAAAATAACGTAATGTCAGACATTTTTTGCCTTATTGCAACTCTCTGTTCTGGACTTAAACAAACTGCGTTGCAATGCAATCATTTTCCAAAATGTCATTTATGTGAAAATATATAGTCTGTTAACGCCCGTTAACACAGGCCAGAGACACTTAAGACGGACGCACAGAGAAAAATACTGCAGCAGGCAGATCACTCACTGTTCATGATGCATGAACTATTGTAAGAAAATCCTCAATATTGATTTGGGGGTTTATATGAATGTGTTTCTGAGGGGAGCTGACTGTCTTCTGAAAAGTGTATGAGGTATTTTCTTTTCATCTCTTCTCTGTATTGTTTATATTAAAGCAGTGTTTCAGCGCAGGCAGCTTTGTTTACAGCGGTAACCGAGAAAACGCTGTACCTGGTCTGTATCTGGTGTTCCAGAGGCGCCTCCTGCTGTCAGAGAGTGAATATGCATCTCATTCAGAGCTTCTGCTGTGTTTCGTTCTGGCATGTAGTATAATTTCACAAAGCTTATCAGAACATTCTGTTTTTGCATTAGATTGGGTTATTATTAAATCAAATTATGTGTATGATTATTATTATATAACTAAATTATATAAATGATATGTATATGAATTATATAACTAAAATTAAATAACTGTAATTACAGATTTAGGTTAAAGATGTCAGGCTTTATTTTTTTTCTTTTTAGGAAACAAATCAAAGAAAAAAGTAATTAATTCTACTGTTTCTAATATTCTGTATGCTGCTCAAAAACAAAATATATTGTCCAGCGAGAAAAAAAAAAATTACCCAGTCATTTAAAAATAACACAGTTCAGAGCTATAACAACAATACCGTGATACTGCCAAAATGGTGATATTTTTGCTTAAGGTTATCATACCGTCAAAATCTCATGCCTAGAGGTTAATAGGGCTTCAGAACAAAGAAAACTAACTATAACTCATTTTAACTTGAGAGTTTTGAGCTTTGAAAATTGCAATATGTTTTTATTGCAGTGTAACCTCTCATATGTGTAAATATCAAGAACATTTTGATTCTTAATTTCATGACCTCTTTAACCCTCTGGAGTCGATTAACGCGTATACTCGTTTTGGGGTATTTCCTCCTGATAACCCCGAAAAGTACTTAAATTACACTTTCAGTTTTGAATGTACAGATAAGAGCAATACATCAATCGAATCTGTAAAGGGTCTACTTTTTTTTGTATACAGACTTAATAACAACAAAACTTTGTGAACTTATAAAATAAAGATAACAAACCAGGAGTGCTGTCTGCAGCTTTATCTGCGCTGATCTTCAGTTACAAACGCGTCATTAAAATGAACTGTAACTCAGTGAATACTCAACACAGAGACACGAGAGAGATATCTATAGAAAGCCTGACATGTTTACTTTTAAACTAAACAAGTGCTGCCGAAAACAAATATTCTGTGTTAAAGTAATCCATATGAAAACGCAATGTCCGTTTTTCACGTCTCCCTTCATTATCTTCTAATGCGACCACGCCCCCGCGCCGAGCGCGCTATTGAGATTCAAATGTTTCACTGAAGCGCGCGGCTTTTGAATACGCCCACACAACAGAAGACAACGCAGCAAGACTGTTCTTCAAGTTTTTTTTTATTTTACTGTTTGCTTCGTGATGAGAGGAATAAGACATAATTCACCCCAAAAAGATGTGATGTGGTTGAGGATTTGAGATTTGGATTTCCTCAGAAAAAAAGAATGAAGCACTTTATCCAGGAGAGATCATAAACATGAGTAAGTCTCTTTTTATTTATTTATATACTTGTACTAGTCTTCACATAACGTGTAAACATTTTACTAGTTAGACTTTTTCCAAAGACTTTTTCCAAACTATAATTCCTGACTAAATGTATAATCAAGTGAAATATTATGAAGTTTCAATAACAATATACACTACTATACCATTCAAAAGCTTGATGTAAATAATATAAATGTAACAAATAAATGTAACTGTAACAATAAGTGTAATAATGCTGTTCTTTCAATTTATTCCCCCTAAAAAACCTGAAAAAAATATTCTCAGCTCTTTTCAACATTAATAATAATAATAATAATAATGATAATAATAACAATAAATGTTTTTTTGTAGAAAATAAGATTGTTAAAAGGATTTCTGAAGGATTGTGTGACTGGAGTAATGATGCTAAAAATTCAGTTTGAAAGTCAGCTTTGATTGTTCCTAATAAACTGTTTAACTGCACTCACAAGTGAATATTAAATTATGTTGTGGGATAATTAAATATATTCTAAATAAACTACAAACATAAAATTAAATACATTTATTTTGTCCTCACATTCTTTCTTGTAACTCATCCCTCTCAGTGACACAGCTGACTGAATGGCTCATTATGCAGCTCATTATGCAGGCCTTTGTCTTCTCAGGTGTGAATTCATGATAGTTGACGCCTACTCGCATATGACTTTTACCAACAAAAAGTGTCTTAGAAAATTTAAATCAATATATTGTTTTCTGTAAGTGAGTAAACAAGATGAATTTTCACATCATTTAGAAAAAAAAATTCTAGGCTACAAGCTCCAGTTCTCAAAAGTCCTGGGAACCAATGTTCTGTATGTGTTTTATTGCCTTATTCAAGTGATTTAACATTTTTAGTTTTTCACTAACCACACATAACATTTTTTTTTCTCAAAAACACAATCATGTACATACATGCTGCTCACATATTATTATAGCCCAGTTTTTGCTGATTACAGTGAGACTAGACTTTAGCCATTTATTTATAAGAAACTGAAAAAAGCACAAATGTCAGGGCATGACAAAACTTCTCCAGGCCCCAAAAATACCCTTAGACTCCAACCTGAATGGGCAGGGCACACCCTGTGCCTGGTAAGCCAAAGTGATGGCATCCACTATCCAGCGGGCCATTCTCTGCTTAGAGACGGCATTCCCCTTCTGCCGGCCTCCGTGACATACAAAGAGCTGGTCTGAGGTCCTTAAGCTTTGAGTCCTGTAATTACCACTAACTGTTACCTACATTTAGCATGAATATAACAGCAGGAATAAATGAGCATCTGTAATGATTACTCTTAACTAAAGGAAATCTAAGCCTCAATCCAGAAAGTAAAAACTCAAACTCAGAGTACAGGGGATGATCACTGGATGCTAAAATGAACTCGGCTTTCCGCATCACTTGTCTATTATACAGGTCAGTAAGACTACTCTAAAACTTTACTACTAACCTTTATTATTCTGGACAAAGCATTTTTAGCCTTAACACTTTCCATACCAGCATATTATGTAAAATGTTCAAATGGACTCAGTGTTAGACTTATAAAAATCGATGTCAATCGAATCAATGAACAAAATCATTGACTACAGGACCGTGACCATTTTCATCAGAATCAAGACTACCTATAACAGAATCATTGGCGTATTTTAAAATAAACCTGTTATCATGTTGACTAGGACAATCATCAGTATAAAGAATGTAAAGAAGGGGAGAAATGACACATCCTGAGGAGACCCCACCGATAATAACATTTTTTCAGACAAATGCCCATTCACCTTTACTCGCTGTGTTTTATCTATTAAAAAATCCAAAATCCAAACTCTGATGATCGGACATTTTTCAGGGGTCTTCTCAATGAAAAGAACACCACTCATCGAACAGGTTCCACTTCAAGGCGTAACTGTGTCTAGTAGACAGTGCTCTCACCAAAGTGATGGTGTCAACTACCTCTTGGGGTAGGTCACCTAGAACCTCCGCGTTTCTAGAGGTCTGGTTGTGGATGCCTCAAAGTGCCCCTTCTCTGAGTCAGTAGAGCCTTTCTCAGAGGAATCTGCCAAGGAGGGGCTGTCACGAAGAACATCAGTTCCAGGAATCAAGTCCGAGAGAGCCAGTTAGGCACCACGAGCAGGACTTGTTCCTCATCCTCCCTGATTGTCCCAGGCTCACTGGGGGAAATGCATACTTGCAAAGGCCCTGGGGCCAGCTGTGTGCCATTGCATCCATGCAGAGTGTTCCCTCGGTCAGGGAGTAGAACAACTGGCAGTGAGAGGTTTCTGAAGAGGCAAACAGGTCTACCTGAGCAGCTCTGAAATGACTCCAAATCAGCTGGACCATCTGGGGATGGAGTCTCCTTTCTCCTGGGAGTGCAGCTCGTGATAGCTCGTTGGCTGCCGGGTTGTGCAGACCAGGAATGTGAATAGCACAAAGCAACCTCAGATGCTTCTGACTCCAGAGGAGGTGGTGGCGGGCGAGTTGCGATGGGAGCGTAGACCACCTTATCAGTTGATGTACGCAACAATCACAGTATTGTCCATGTGGACCAGTAAATGCTTGCCTCGTAAGTGCCCTTAGAGACAGATCAAGGCAAGGCGCACTGACAGCAACTCTAGGCAATTGATGTGCCAGTGCAGTTGGGGGCCGTCCAAACCCCCGACACTGCAAACCCATCGAATAAGGCACCACAGCCATTGTTAAAGACATCCATGTGAACCACAGCATACCTGGAGTCCTGTTCCAGGGGTACTCCTGCCCAGAGAAATGCAAGGTCTGACCACAGGGTGAAGGTTTGGCAGCACGCCAGTGTAACTCGGATCCAGTGAGTGCCACATAGCCATGCCCACATCAGGACAAATTCCCTGTTCTCTCAGAGAAACAAGGGCTGCTTCCACAACTTACGTGAAGATACGGGGCAACAGGGACAGCCCGGAGGGCAGGAGCTCCTACTGATATCCTCGTCCTTTGGATGCAAACCGCAGCAATGGTCTGTGGTGTGGAAGGATGTACAGTCGTGGCCAAAAGTTTTGAGAATTACATAAATATTAATTTTTAAAAAGTTTGCTGCTAAACTGCTTTTAGATCTTTGTTTCAGTTGTTTCTGTGATGTACTGAAATATAATTACAAGCACTTCATACGTTTCAAAGGCTTTTATCGACAATTACATGACATTAATGCAAAGAGTCAATATTTGCTGTGTTGGCCCTTCTTTTTCAGGACCTCTGCAATTCGACTGCTCTCAATCAACTTCTGGGCCAAATCCTGACTGATAGCAACCCATTCTTTCATAATAACTTCTTGGAGTTTGTCAGAATTAGTGGGTTTTTGTTTGTCCACCCGCCTCTTGAGGATTGACCACAAGTTCTCAATGGGATTAAGATTTGGGGAGTTTCCAGGCCATGGACCCAAAATTTCAACATTCTGGTCCCCGAGCCACTTAGTTATCACTTTTGCCTTATGGAAAATGCATTGTTCTTCACCAAACTGTTGTTGGGTTGTTGGAAGAAGTTGCTGTTGGAGGGTGTTTTGGTACCATTCTTTATTCATGGCTGTGTTTTTGGGCAGAATTGTGAGTGAGCCCACTCCCTTGGATGAGAAGCAACCCCACACATGAATGGTGTCAGGATGCTTTACTGTTGGCATGACACAGGACTGATGGTAGCGCTCACCTTTTCTTCTCCGGACAAGCCTTTTTCCAGATGCCCCAAACAATCGCAAAGGGGCTTCATCAGAGAATATGACTTTGCCCCAGTCCTCAGCAGTCCATTCACTATACTTTCTGCAGAAGATCAATCTGTCCCTGATGTTTTTTTTTGGAGAGAAGTGGCTTCTTTGCTGCCCTTCTTGACACCAGGCCATCTTCCAAAAGTCCTCGCCTCACTGTGCGTGCAGATGCGCTCACACCTGCCTGCTGCCATTCCTGAGCAAGCTCTGCACTGGTGGTACTCCGATCCCGCAGCTGAATCCTCTTTAGGAGACGATCCTGGCGCTTGCTGGACTTTCTTGGACGCCCTGAAGCCTTCTTTACAAGAATTGAACCTCTTTCCTTGAAGTTCTTGATGAACCTATAAATTGTTGATTTAGGTGCAATCTTAGTAGCCACAATATCCTTGCCTGTGAAGCCATTATTATGCAACACAATGATGGCTGCACGCATTGCTTTGCAGGTCACCATGGTTAACAATGGAAGAACAATGATTTCAAGCATCACCCTCCTTTTAACATGTCAAGTCTGCCATTCTAACCCAATCAGCCTGACATAATGATCTCCAGCCTTGTGCTCGTCAACATTCTCACCTGAGTTAACAAGATGATTACTGAAATGATCTCAGCAGGTCCTTTAATGACAGCAATGAAATGCAGTGGAAAGGTTTTTTTTGGGATTAAGTTAATTTTCATGGCAAAGAAGGACTATGCAATTCATCTGATCACTCTTCATAACATTCTGGAGTATATGCAAATTGCTATTATAAAAACTTAAGCAGCAACTTTTCCAATTTCCAATATTTATGTAATTCTCAAAACTTTTGGCCACGACTGTACACATGAAAATATGCGTTCTTCGGGTCGAGAGGCTGCTGTGGATGCGGCACAGGAGTGGGGGTGGACGTAGGGGCCACCCTCGGTGATGAGCATGCTGGGGCACTGGTGGATGGGTGGAGGCAGCAGCTGCCCATCCAGCAGAAGATCGGACTGCCTCAGTCTGCTCCTGTGCAGTAGAGAACTGCTGGGCCATCTTCTCAACTGTGTCACCAAAAAAGTCGGTCTGGGACACAAGGACCTTGAGGAACTGAACTTTGTCGGCGTCCATCATGTTGACCAGACACAACCAGATGTGACACTCCTGGACCACAAGTGTGGACACCGCACAACCCAGAGAACTCGCAGTGACCTTCGTTACTCAGAGCGTGAGAGTTGCAGTTCAGAGCTCTTTTAGAACTTCTGGATCATGACCACCCTCGTGCAGTTCCCTTAGTGATTTAGCCTGAAGAACCTGCAGTAATGCCATAGCGTGTAAGGTGGAGGCAGCTTCTCCATAGGCCGTATAAGCATCGCCAGACAGGCCAGGCGAGTACCTACAGACCCGGGAGGGAATGCACTGTTCGCCCTGCCGGGTGGAGGCAGTATTCAGACAGAACTGCATCGCAACCGACCGCTCCACTGGGGAGACTGTATACTGTAAAGCCCCTAGCTGCACCACTGTCGAGTAGGTAAGGGAGGAGGAACCAGCAGATCAGACTTCAGATAGACGTTATTTCTGGATCCAATTCAGGCATTGCTACAGTCCTGGAGGACAGCAGCGCAGCCGAGTCTTCCTATCCAGAAAGCTCTGGCTCATCCTCCGATGCAGTGAGCAACATCTGGTCATCAGGGGGAGCGCCAAAGGACACTGCTGGTACACTCCTTGTAGAGGGCCCAGCACATTCCTTTGGCAGCTCAACTGATTGCGGAGTGCAACATTTGATGAAACGGAGCTTGGCCCGCAACTCCGAGATGATCATTTTCTCGGCATGAAAACATGACTCATCCACAAACGCCACCTCAGCGTGCTAAATGCACAGGCACGTGAGGCAGCGATCGTGACAACCACCCAGCGCCAAGTAACAACCACATCTAGAAACACCTGGGTGATATGTTGTCTATGGCAAGACCCACATCATGGATTCATTAAGTCTTCTTCTCTCAGTAGAGTAGTCAGGAGCAGAACAATGTGATTGCTCAGCTCCGAAGCAAAAAGCTGAATATGCGCTGCACCTGCTGCCTATTTATACTCACACTGTGATCGACGGTAGCTGGATGCAATAATCGCATGCCAATGTGCATTGGCTCATTTAGTTTACACTCGAAGTGGATTGGTCTGTCTAAGCAAGATCCCAATTTGTAGATCCCAATTTGTCTGTGATTCGACGTGATGTTGAGAGTGACCGACTGAAAGGGAATCAAAATTCCCTTGATCTTTTGACATATAATCAAAATCATTGTACCATAAAAACATCCTGTAATTTGATACAGGATTTTCAGAAAGATTGAAACAAAAAGATGATGCTATACCAACTATATTGGGTCCGATAGTAATGTGTCGCACCACACATGTGTGAGTAACGGTTTTTAATTGCGAGCTCACTATTGCTTTATCTGTTATTACAGATTGATGGATATGTACTGAGCATTTATGCGTTTTTAACCTAAATCACAGCAGTGTCCATCTGTGAAAGATGAAAGCTTTCAAACATACAAAACAGTTAGCCAGTCATGCAGTGGGTTTTCTTCTGAGTCTACAATCCACCATGCCTTAAATGGAGTGCTCCGATTGAGGGGGGTCAAAATAGGAGAGAAAATAGCCTATTACTTTTAAATTATAATGTTTTTTGATGTAAAAAAATGTGATAACGTTATAGGTGGATCTCAGAGAACAGTACAAAATAATAAAAAAGACAGTTCATGAGCACTTTAATCTCCTCAACAGGAAACCTCATTTCTCATTCATCATGACGATCAATTGAATTGTTTTGCTAAAGTATAAGTTTGTTAGTTGACTTTCATTTGGAAAAAAATTGTAAAATTGATTGAGAAAACTGTAACCTACAAAGCTAAATGTTTAGATAAAGGCCCAAAAATAAAAAATAAAAAAAGACTTTATGAACCATTGTTATGCCAGGGAAGGAGAGAGAGTTATCAGTGGTAAAAGTAATTTCTGGAAGTTTCTCATATGTGCCCACCATCACAACCTGTTGAGGATTCACACCAGTGCACAACTGCATAACTGATGGTTGGATCATAATTTTTTAGAATATTTCACCTGAAGACCACTGAGTGGAAAATCCAACTTCTTTATTTCCTTCAGAAGCTGTTGCGAGGTGTGTAAAGAAATAAAAAGAAAAATAATGTATAGTCATATAACTATATTATCAAAATAATATTGTATTAATATATTACTATAACATTAATAAAATTAATATTACTTTTGTTTTGCTAATTTATAAAATTATTGCATAATAATTAAATAATGTAAGTGATAATACAATATAATGTATAATAATACTGATTCAACTTGATTCAAATACTCATGAATTCACTTACCATGTATGGCTTGGCCATTGTATTTTTGTGGCATTCATTCATGTCACACTGCAGAACTTCATGCAATGCATGCGATATGGTATATATGGCAGCATAGATTGAAAAGGAGAGTGTGGGATTTTCATTTATAATGTCCTCTGTGGTCAATAATGTGCAGTAATCACAAACTTGATTACATGTCTTACTCTTGATTGCACCCTCAAAATCATTAAGGCCAACAACAGTTGTTCCTCTGGCTTTATAGACAAATTCAATAAATCCAGCCAATGACAACAGTTTCTCTGCTATGATTGTGCCAATTTTCCTAATTCCTGGCTCTCTTGGAAGCTGTTGATTCATAGCCCATGCATTGCTTGCAATCCATACTTTGTCTCAGATGTTGTTAGCTATGGCTGCTTTGATGAATTTGCTTGTGTATTGTGGCAAAGCAAAAACTAAAATAACATTGCTGTTGAGCATATCAATCTTTTTAAGTTTTAGACTGTAGTTTGCGTTTGGACTTGGACACTCTTGATAGGCCAAAGAAATGCCAGTATTGTTTATATACTCATTAAACAATTAGTCCATCTGAACAATAATCATCTTGGCTACCAATAAAGGCGACCCAGTTCCATCCAAACCACAGTATGAGGTGAATAATCATCTCAATCAGGTCTTTGTTGCTAGGCATTATTCTTACAAAAGAAGGGTACTGAAGTTTATTGCTTAACACAGAGGTAGAAGTGCCATAATTCACCTTTGAAAGAGAAGACATTTATATGTATATGTAGTAACTTGGAAATCCTGAACAAAAGGAAGCAAGGAAGCAAGTGTGCAAGTATTCTATTAGGTATAATGTATAAAAAGAAACAACTTACCACTGGTATAAGGTCCATTGTGAACAGTGGTGCAATAGTCATAGTTCTTGTACTTCCATATGGCCCTGTTAAAGCAATCACTTAAGGCTGATGGTTGAGTTTTTCTTTAGCTTTTATTGAGCCATTCTATGAGATGAAACTTAAGGCTGAATTGAAATGTTTTGTATTAGAACAATAGTCAAAAATTTCATAGCCCAGAAAAACATTAGGCAGAAGAGTTGTAGAATTCTTAATCTCCTTAACAGCAAACCTCATTATGTGATATCCAGATTTTGAGGAAATGTGCCTTGAAAACATCAGTGAGGAAGTTAATAGCATGTAAATGAATATTCAGTTTAGTAATGAGGACTTTGAGAAAATGCTACTTTAATTTAAAATACTGTGCATTGATAACCCTAGACTGGTAAAAAGTCCTTGCTTACCTGAAACATTCGGTGGTCTCTGTGGAAAACTGGGTTGTTTCATGCTTAATTTCATGTAAAGGGAAAAGACCACCCAACAAGTAATCTCCCTCCAAGCTGAAATCTGATGTTGACCAAGAAATTTTGAAAAATAAACAATTAGTAAAGCCCACAAGCAAAACATAAATGCTACTTAGAAGCATAGTTTAATAGAAACCGCTGGTCATGAAACAGACCATGTGTGTAGTGGCTTATCGTTTAAAAAAATGTCAGGCTCATATTGTAGACTTAATTTTCTTAAAACACATTTAAATTCGCCTAAACCACTATAGTCGCTGATTCAAATGTCCATTTCCATATTTAACTCAAAGCATGTCAATCATTTTTAAATAGAGCATTACACCACACATCTCCATATATATATATATATATATATATATATATATTTATAAAAATGTTATATAATTATAAAACACACACACACACACACACACACACAGACCATAAACTGCATTAAAAGACAAAAAAATTAACAACAATATTATCTGATACACAAACACACACACATATGTATATACACACCAAACACATGTTGTACAAATATTTGAATTTATAAATCAAACTCTTGTGAAACCAGCTTTAACCTTCTGAACTATAAGCAGGGTTTTTACTGTTGGATTAGATTCACAACGGTTTTCAGGTTTAGATATGGTTAAACTGTGATGACTGTGATGTGTGTGTACATATTTAGAGATTTTATGCAGCATCTGTTGAGGTTAATGCTGTGATGTTTTTATTTTTTGAGTATTCAAAACTGCTTAATGCTCACCCCGGAGGCTGAAAATTAGTCAATAAATTCATAGATTCCAAATGGACAAGGGAAAAAAAATGGCAACATGCTGTTGTCATATACTTTACATTTTTAGATTTGCTTAACCCAGTTTGTGCATAAATTTACATGTTTTACATACCTCACATTAATCTAAGGGGTAAAAAAAAAAAAAAAAAAATAGACTGAAAATGTTTCCATGGCCAAACCCCATTCCACAGCCATATCTGTCACACACCCAGTTTAATAGCAGTTTTCTTCTTGTAATTAGGAGTATAGTGAGTACATGCTTTACCTACACAAATTAAAGGGATACTCCACCCCAAAATGAAAATTTTCTTATTAATCACAAATTAATCAGAACGATATGGGGGTAAGTGATTAATGACAATTTTCATTTTGGGGTGGAGTATCCCTTTAAATGCACTGTAAAAACACACTTTGCCTATGTCTGCTAATATACTACTTTGTTTATCTATTGGTCTCTGGAATTGCCAGTCTGCTGTAAACAAAGCCGATTTCATTACTTCTATTATTAGTCATTCAAAGTGAAATCTCATGGCCCTGACAGAGACCTGGATCAAACCAGAGGACACTGCTACACCTGCAGCACTCTCCAATAATTTATAATTTTCCCACTCCCCCCATTTGACTGGAAGAGGTGGAGGTATTGGTCTGCTTATCTCTAATGACTGGAAATGTAATCCTTTACCATCTTTGGGTATCAAAAGCTCCTTTGAATCTCATTCAGTTACTGTGACCGACCCTCTTAAAATCCATTTTGTAGTTGTCTATTGACCCCCAGGACCACTAGGTCACTTTTCGGATGAATTAGATGTGCTGCTCTCAACCTTTCCTGAGGATGGTACTCCCCTAGTTATGCTTGGAGACTTCAACATCCACCTAGATAAACCTCTGTCTGCAGACTTCCACACTCTGCTTGCCTCTTTTGATCTCAACTGAGTGTCAACTACTGCTACTCACAAATCAGGCAACCAACTGGACCTTATTTACACACCACACTGCTCCACTGATCATGTACTGGTTACACTGCACACCTCGGATCACTTCCTCCTCACTCTTAACCTCAACATGGTCCCTGACACATCACTTACCTTCCCCTAAACCGTTAGCATCTTTTGATACTAACAGTGCTACTGATACTTTCTGCTCCACTCTTACATCTTGTTTAGACACTGTTTGCCCCTTGTTTTCCAGGCCAGCCCGTACCACCCCTTCTGCCCCTTGGTTATCTAAAGTTCTACGCAAACATTGTTCTAAGCTTAGAGCTGCTGAAAGGGTGTGGCACAAATCCAAAAATACTACTGACCTTAATGTGTATTAGTCACTCCTCTTTTCCTTCTGTGCTAATGTCTCCACTGCTAAAAGCACATACTACCATAACAAATTTAACAATTCGTCTAACTCTCGCATGCTTTTTAAAACATTTTCCTCGCTCCTTTGTCCTACTCCTCCACCTCCTGCATCAACTCTAATAGCTGACGACTTTGCCATGTTTTTCATTAATAAAATTAAAAACATCAGTGCACAATTTTCCATACCACAATCCATCAAGCACATCTCACCAGCAAACATACAATTATTCACATACTTCTCTTCACTCTCTGAGGCAGAAGTCTTCAAACTCATCTTTCTAATCATCCTACTACTTGTCCGCTTGATTCTATTCCATCTCATCTCCTTCAAGCCATTTCTCCTGCAGTTGTACCTGCACTCACTCACATCATTAACATATCCCTCCACACTGGTGTTTTTCCCTCAACATTTAGACAGGCTTGTATAACTCAACTACTTAAGAAACCCACCCTCAACCCAACTCTTCTAGAGAACTACAGACCAGTTTCCCTTCTTCCTTTCATTGCAAAAACACCTGAACGAGCTGTGTTCAACCAAGTCTCTGCCTTTCTCACACAGAACAACCTCCTTGACAGCAACCAATCTGGCTTCAGAAGTGGACATTCAACTGAGACTGCCTTGCTCTCAGTTGTTGAAGCTCTAAGACTGGCAAGAGTGGAATCCAAATCTTCAATACTTATCTTGCTTGATCTGTCCGGTGCTTTTGACACTGTTAACCAACAGATCCTCCTGTCAACCCTACTGGCAAAGGGCATCTCAGGAACCACACTCCAGTGGTTTGAGTCTTACCTGTCAGATAGTACCTTCAAAGTATCTTGGAGAGGTGAGGTGTCCAAGTTGCAACATTTAACTACTGGGGTACCTCAGGGCTCAGTTCTTGGACCACTTCTCTTCTCTGTCTACATGGCATCATTAGGTTCTGTCATTCAGAAACATGGCTTTTCAATTAATATTTTTAACTCAAAAGTAAACATACATACAATGTACATTTTGGTGGATAATTGCAATCACGAAAAAAAAAAATCATTTTATTTATTTTTTATTTTTTGTCTTGTGGACTTAATGTAAACATCTTTTATATAAAATATCTTACGCAGGACAGTACTAAAAAAATAATTGTATGATCTTATTTTGTTAGTTTTTCACAGATTCTGCAAGGGGTTCACAAACTTTCAGTCAGCACTGTAAATATATTAATCATCTATTTTCAGTAAGATTTACTAAATATAACATTTCTGCTATTTTCTTTTTAACTTCAATCATGCCCAACAGATACCCGTTTCTGGCAATTCACTCCTTGATTTCCTTCATAAAAGCTTGCATGTTAATAAACATGTTTATAATGCATTATTTTCAATGCATTTATTGTTAGTGTGGCCCTTAAAGGATTACTTCACTTTCACATAAAAATTACCCCAAGCTTTACTCACCCTCAAGCCATCCTAGGTGTATATGACTTTCTTCTTTCTGATGAACACACTCAGAGATATATTAATAAATATCCCAACCCATCCGAGCTTTATAATGGCAGTGAACAGGACCAACGAGTATGAAGCTGAAGAAAGTGTCTCCATCCACATTCATCCATCATAAACCTACTCCACACGGCGCCTAGGGGTTAATAAAGGCCTTTTTACGTGAAGTGATGCGTTTGTGTAAAAAAAATCCAAATTTAACAAGCTATGAAGTAAAATATCTAGCTTCTGCCAAACCGCCTTCCGCATTCAACTTACAAAGTGTAAAACTCTCGCAGTTCAAAAAGCTTATGCTATGTCCTACGCCTTCCTTATTCAGCTTACAGAAAAAACGTAACTAACGTGACGCCAGTTCCATTTTATTTGGTAACTTGAATATGTAAGGCTGTTTTTTTTACACAAATGCGTCGCTTCACTTCAGAAGGCCTTTATTAAGCCCATAGGAGCTGTGTGGAGTATGTTTATGATGGATGGATGTGGATAGAAGCGGTTTCATCAGCTTCATACTCGTTGGTATCACTCACCACAATTATAAAACTGAGATTTGTCAGGATATTAATTAATATATCTCTGACTGTGTTTATTTTAATTTGAAAGTGAACTAAAAGTAATTCACATTATGATGTATCTGGTTGCCAAAACAGAAAGCAATAATGTCAAGCAATTTTACATTTACCTCAGGAAAGACATTTAATGAATATATAAACTGATATATGATATGACTGATATGAAACATTTTATCAAGATAATTTTTGGCCATTTCAAGCAGCCCTATGAAATACAAATGAGTGTAAACTCCATGAATGAAATGAGCACAGCACAACTGCAAATCAAATAACTCCACACCGAAACAGCAGTGCCTTTCAGAAATCAGGTATTGTTTTACTTGTTTAAAGAAATGTTAAAATTAAAAGAATTCTGTGAGTTATACAAAGCATATTTGTTAAATAAACTTTGAAGGGAACATAATTACAGAATTTTAAAACAGACTTCTTATTTTTTCACAAACGTTTGGTTATTTCTGGCCTTTTCCACCATCTGTAAGATTTTTCTAAATACAGATTCAGACAAGTAATTTTGTGATTACTACAGATATTGGCTCCATTTCACACCCCTATTATTACTCTTACCTTAATGATTCTGACAGTCATATTGAGCAAACTCCCTAATGAAAGATGCAACTTGTGGGTTTAAGGCTGTGGTTCTCCTCCCAACAATCCTCCCGCTCTTTCTGCTCACCTGGAACTTTTTAGGATTTATCCTGACAAGAAACCTGTAAATAAAAAAAAAAAAAAAAAAAAAAAATGTGATCACAATATGTAGCGTCATCTCTAATAAGTCATGTCACAATAAGGGATTAGCTGTAATGTCTGTTTTGGGTTTTGTTTTATGTTCATGTTTTCATGTCTTTTATTTTGTTATTGTTTCATTTTGCTGTTTGTGTCATGCTTCCCTTGCCCTCTTGTTGTCTTGCTATTGGTTCCTCTTGTTCCTTGTGTCATGTTCCGATTGGTTTGTTCTTGTCATGTGACCCTCATTGTTTGTATAAATAGTCATGTTTTTGTCATTGTGCTTTGTCGTGTATTAACGTAATGTTGTAACCTGCTGTCGGTGAATCTAGTCTGTTCATGCCACATCAAGTCTGTTCTAGTCAAGTCTGTTCTAGTCAAGTCTGTGTATCTTGTTTGGATTATTGTTTGGATTTTGGATTACACCTTTGTAAATAAACTGCACTTGGGTTCATCTACATTCGCCTTCAGTGGACTGATCGTTACAGAATACACAACCTTTAAAAATGAACCCAGCAGATCTTCTTGTTCGTCTTCGCCAAGGAAACGTGGCCATAGAGTACTTTTGTGGACTTTATTATAAGGTAGACTTTAAGGATAGCTTCTTGAAAGACATTTTCAGTTATGGTTTGAACAAACATATATCTTGTTTAATGCCACGTAATACCCCTCAATGGACTCTTGAAAAATATACTGACCATGCTCTTTTGTTGGCGGGTTCACCACTTACTGTGGGGGTTGCTGAGGAAGAACACAGCTATCCCACAGTACCCGCCACATCAGAACTTTTCTACGTCCCAACCGTCATGTCAGGAGTTGTTCACGTCATGCCTGCCAAGCCACAGCCTTCTCACGTCATGCCTGCCAAGCCACAGCCTTCTCACATCATGCCTGCCAAGCCACAGCCTTCTCACGTCATGCCTGCCAAGCCACAGCCTTCTCACGTCATGCCTGCCAAGCCACAGCCTTCTCACGTCATGCCTGCCAAGCCACAGCCTTCTCACGTCATGCCTGCCAAGCCACAGCCTCGTCACGCCTCAGCTGAACTTCCAGAGCCTCGTCACGCCACAGCTGAATTCCAGAGCCTCGTCACGCCTCAGCTGAACTTCCAGAGCCTCGTCACGCCTCAGCTGAACTTCCTGAGCCTTGTCGCGTCTCAGCTGATCATCCAGGGTCCTGTCACGACATGGCCGCCACGCCAGAGTCCACGGCCGACATGGCCGCCACGCCTGAGTCCCCGGCCGACATGGCCGCCACGCCTGAGTCCCCGGCCAAGATGGCCGCCACGCCTGAGTCCCCGGCCAAGATGGCCGCCACGCCTGAGTCTCGTCAAGTCTGGGCCATCACTGTTCCCGTGGCCTCAGTACTTCTAGTAATGGCAGTCACCATTTTGAGTGTGTGGGCCGCTCACTGCACTCCAGAGACTTTTCCTGTCCACGAGTCTGTTCCCGAGGCTTCTCCTGACCATGAATCCACTCCAGTGCCTCCAGAGGTGGCAGCTTCCGCTGCAGAACCTCCAGAGGAGGCGGGGTCCACTACAGAACCTCCCAAGGTGGTGGCTCCCACGTACGAGCTCACTGCCTGTCCCGTAACGGCCACGGAGGCCGCCCAAGAACTCACTGTCTGTCCTGTCATGGCCAAGTGGTCTGTCCATGTCTCTGCTTCACCATGGCTTCCAGCTCTGCCTGCACTGCTTGGCCACCCCACTAGGCCTCCACTGCCATGGCTCCCCGCTGGGCCTGCACAGCCATGGCTCCATACTGCTCTGGATCTGCTCCATTGTCTGTCACTGCTCCACGGCCCAGGTCCCCCTCTGCTTCATGGTCTGTTTCTCCTCCAGTCCACCACCCTCCTGAACTTTTTGGGTTCTGTTGTGTGGGCGTCTGGAGCCGCCCTTAGAGGGGGGGGTATGTAATGTCTGTTTTGGGTTTTGTTTTATGTTCATGTGTTCATGTCTTTTATTTTGTTATTGTTTAATTTTGCTGTTTGTGTCATGCTTCCCTTGCCCTCTTGTTGTCTTGCTATTGGTTCCTCTTGTTCCTTGTGTCATGTTCCGATTGGTTTGTTCTTGTCATGTGACCCTCATTGTTTGTATAAATAGTCATGTTTTTGTCATTGTACTTTGTCGTGTAAACGTAATGTTGTAACCTGCTGTCGGTGAGTCTAGTCTGTTCATACCACGTCAAGTCTGTTCATGCCACGTCAAGTCAGTTCTAGTCAAGTCTGTGTATCTTGTTTGGATAATTGTTTGGATTTTGGATTACACCTTTGTAAACAAACTGCACTTGGGTTCATCTACACTCACCTTCAGTGGACTGATCGTTACATAAGCTCTAAACATTCATTTATGCAAAAGCCCATTGGTGTTACTAATGGAAATTAATTTGTAACAAAAGTGTATGAATGAAGTGAAATTTGTTGGAGCCAAGTAGTCTGATTTTTATTTGATTTTGGTTCCAAGATGGAGTCTCATGAACCTAATAACATCCCTCCCGACTGGGTTAGTTCACCCAAAAATTAAAATAATGTAAGGTGTTACTCACCCTCGTGTTGTTCTACACCCGTAAGACCTTCGTTCATTTTCAGAACACAAATTAATATATTTTTGATTAAATCAGATGACTCAGTCAGGCCTCTTTAGACAGCAATAGGTGCGTTCGACTTGAAGCACGGCTACAGACGGCGATCAACAAAAGTTTAAACCGGTGTTACGACTAACTCAGAGCCATAACAAGAGACAGGAGACCATGCCACAAACAAACGGTGCAAAACATAAATTTATTGTGTATCCAACACAAGCTTAAACAACAAAACCCAAATATGGGGTGTGTGAATGTCAATATCAGTAATGTAAGGCAAATGTATGGATGTATGAGGTGTATGAATGCAAGTGTTGAGTGTAACAAAAGACAAACTTAAATAAAGTCAAATGTGCATCTGTGAGGAATGCGGGCGTCCCGAGCGAGGCATGGGCCTGAACAGGTCGACCGAGCAGCGTTCAAGCTCCTAGCCACCAGAACCCAGCAGGAAGAGAGAGAGCAATCCAACAGCGAAGCTCCTATTTAAACACCATTCTTCTCAGGTGACAGCAATTACGTCTGAAATAAAGGAGGGGCAAGAAAACAAGCAAAAACAGGCCAAAGACCGTAACACCCCCCCCTAACAAGACAGGAACCTATACGGGTACCCTCGAGCTACCAGTATCTCATGGTACATATCTTATGTAAGGCATGTCTTACCTAACACATTGGTGACCGGGACAATGCGTCTGCCACCACATTGTCCCGCCCCTTGATATGCCGAATGTCTAAGGTGTAAGACTGGAGATGAAGAGCCCAGCGCATCAACCGTTGGTTAGGAGTCTGTAAAGTACTAAGAAAAGTTAGTGGATTATGGTCGGAGAAAACTACCACTGGACCAGAGCCCAGATACACACTAAAATGCTGTAACGCCCAAATAAGCGCAAGCGTCTCTTTCTCTATGACAGAGTAGTTTAACTGATGACGATTAAATTTCTTAGAAAAGAAACATACAGGCTTATTAACCCCTCCATCATCCTTCTGCAGTAACACTGCACCAGCCCCAATCATGCTGGCATCCACCTCCAGATGAAATTCACGATCCCATCGAGGGGCCACTAGAACCGGAGCATTTGAGATTAAAGCTTTAACCCTCTCGAAGGACTGCTGGCATACCAGAGACCACACATACTTGGCTTTTCCTCTCAGAAGATCCGTTAAAGGTGCGACTACTGTAGAGAAATTCCTACAAAAACACCTATAGTAGCCTACCATACCGAGAAATCTCATAAGCTCCTTCTTTGTCGTTGGTGATGGAAAGTCATCAATTGCACACACTTTAGCACGCACTGGTCTCACCGAACCCTGACCTACCACACGACCCAAATAAACCACCGTAGCTTTAGCAAATTCACATTTTGCCAAATTCACTGTTAATCTAGCTTGAGCTAGACGCACAAACAAAGCTTTAACACGCTCCAGATGCTGTTCCCAGCAATCCGCATATACCACCACGTCATCCAAATACACTGCACATCCTTCCAGATCACGCACCACCAAGTTCATTAGGCGCTGGAAAGTTGCCGGCGCATTTCTCAAGCCAAAAGGCATGACATTATAAGAGTACAGCCCACCTGGTGTAATAAAAGACGCAATCTCCCTTGCCCTTTCTGTCAGTGGCACCTGCCAGTAACCTTTAAGTAAATCCAGTTTAGTCACAAACTTTGCCCCCCCCCACTTGATCAACACAATCCTCCATACGTGGTAAAGGAAAGGAGTCAGGCTTAGTGACTGCATTCACTTTACGAAAATCTGTACAAAACCGAGATGTATTATCTGACTTTGGGACCAAGAGACAGGGTGACGCCCAACTAGAGTCAGAGGGAACTGCTATCTTGTTATGAACCATATACTTAATCTCAGCCTCCAAGTTTTTACGCTTCTCTGGGTGAACACGATAAAATCTTTGCCTAATTGGCTTTGCCTCCCCCACATCTATATCATGCTCTACTAACGTTGTACGTGATGGCGTATCTCCAAATAGGCAAGGGAAACTTCTTATCAGCTTAACCAACTGTGCCTGCTGACATAACTCTAGATGACCCAAAACGCTTTCCAATTGATCCAAAGCTTCCGTATTTTTCAGCCGACCACACATCATAACCTCATCAGGCTCTAAACAATCCTCCACCTCCCCTACAACTGAGGAAGCTGACCTAGCTAAACAAACAGAATGAGTTTCGGACAACTTTAACTCCCCCCCACTCCCAAACGACTCACGCGAAACATAAGGCTTCAAAAGATTAACATGACAGAGCCGGGCCTTTGTCCTACGAGCTGGAGTAGAAACTAAATAGTTTTGGTCAGAGAGCTTCTTTAATACAGAAAATGGTCCCGAAAATTTTGCTTGCCATGGAGAAGTAATTATAGGCAAAAGAGCTAAAACCTGGTCACCTGGGAGAAACTCTCTGTGCTCAGTCTGACCATCATAACGTTTCTTCATCTTAGTTTGTGTCCTAGCCAAATTTTTCCTAGCCACCTCCTGAGACATATAAAGCCTATACCTGAACCCATTCACAAAGTCCAGTAGGTTAGTTGGTGGCTGAGCCTCCTTCCAATTGTCCTGAAAAAGAGCCAGGGGACCCCGCACTTTATGACTAAAAATCAGATCATTAGGGCTAAAACCTGTACTTTCTTGGATTACCTCTCTAGCAGCCAGCAACATCCACGGTAAAGCCTCTTCCCAATCACCCTGCATCTGAACACACAGTGAACGCAACATGGACTTAAGTGTTTGGTGAAACCTCTCCAAAACCCCTTGGCTTTGAGCATGATAGGCTGATGAAAAATTATGAACTATGTTCAACTGTTTCAGCACTTGAGCAAATAATTTTGAACAAAAATTCGACCCTTGATCTGACTGAATGATCCGAGGAACCCCAAAAATAGAAATAAATTGGGACAATGCACGGACCACAGACTTACCCGTTATACTGCGCAATGGGTAGGCTGCAGGATATCTAGTGCTTTGACACATCACTGTCAATAAATACCTGGCACCTGATTTTGATGGAGGTAATGGCCCAACACAGTCAATAAGAAGATGTTCAAATGGTTGACTTATAGCTGGTATTGGACAAAGTGGCACAGGCTTCAAAACCTGGTTAGGCTTACTAGTCAACTGACAGGTGTGACACGACTTAATGTATGCAGACACATCCTTTTTCAAGCCAGGCCAAAAAAAATACCGCAAAACCCGGTCATACGTCTTCCGGACACCCATGTGTCCAGACTGATCATGAGAAATCTGCAAAACAATATCCCGATATGTTAAAGGAACAACCACTTGATAAATCGGATCACCAACAAAACCCTCAAACTGCGGCATCCATTTTCTCATCAAGATATCATCATGCAAAAAATAACAACGAGAAAGATTTCTGACCTCGACAGGAGAACAAACCCCATCCACACAAGGCTTCAAAGTGCTGTCAGCTCTCTGCTCCTGCATCAGCTCATCATGGGAAACAGACCAGGGAACAACAGGTAACAGTAGATGAGGACTAGAGGCCACACCCTCAGAGTAATCATTATCCAAACGCTTTGAACGAGTTACTGCACAGGCACTGAACACATCAGGGAATTGTACCTCACTCTCATCAGGCTTACTACACACCTGAGGAGTCCACATCACTTTGGCAGGTGGAGATACGTCAGCCCAAACTTTATCACCGGCTATGTCATTACCCAGGATCATAGCAACGCCATCCACAGGCAATGCTGGTCGCACACCAACAGACACCTCCCCCTGGAAGAGATCACAATGCAGCATCATTTTATGTCGTGGTACCTTCAAAACATTTAAACCCATTCCCACTACAGGAATGTCAGAGCCCATAAAAGTGTCATCTGAAAACGGCAATGTTGCAGCTGTAATAAACGAGTCAAATGCCCCAGTGTCACGCAAAATTTTTATGCGCACTTGCTCCTTGCTTCCCATTAGTGAAACAAATCCCTCCGTAATAAAAGGCAAATACGATTTCAACTCCAAATCGCCTTCTCCAGTGATTCCAGTTAGCTCATTGACAGTGACAGATGCAGTACACATCACAGGATTAGTCCTAGGAAAAACTTGCTTTGGACGAGACTTAAGAGCGTAACAATCATTTTTCCAATGTCCTCGCTTATGACAGTAATTACAAATTTTTTCTGAGTCCCCTGAAACACGACCCCTCTTGTCTTCGAACGGCCTACTTACCCTTGTTTCATAAGGGCCAACACCACCTCTTGAACAATGAATCAAGAAATAATCGTCAGCCAGTGCAGCAGCTTCCCTAACAGACTTAACTCCACGCTCACCAATATAAGTGGCAATGCACTCCGGTACAGAGTTTTTAAACTGCTCCAAAATAATTAACTCACGCAGGCTTTCAAAAGAGTCAACCCCGGCAGCGGAGCACCAATAGTCAAAATGCACAGCCAAATCACGCATAAACTCTAGATGTGACTTGTCTCCACGTCTCCACTCACGAAACCGCAATCGGTATGCTTCTGGGACAAGTTCATAAGCTTTTAGAACAGTAATTTTGACCACAGAGTATATACCACAATCAGTGCTGCTTAAAGCTGAAAAAGCCTGTTGTGCTTTTCCTGTTAACACACACTGTAACATTAACATACGCGTGGAGTCAGACCAACCTCGAGCCTCTGCTAAACGCTCAAACAAGGAAAAGAATGTCTCTGGGTCCTCCTCATTAAACCTGGGAACTAACCTCAAATCACTCAAATCATCTTGCTTCGTGCTGCTTACCTGCGCCCCCATGGGGCGGTCCGCCCAGAGTGCCTCGCCCTCCAACTTACCATCTCTAACCAGGGCCAATTTTTGTCTCTCCAAATTTAACTTCTCTCGCTCCAAATCCTGTCTCATACGTTCAATCGCTTGCTCCTTCTCCTGCTCCGCTTTAACACGTAACAAAAGCAATTCTTTCTGCTGTTCAAATGATAAACCAACTGTACTTGCACTTTCTGACAGAGACGCTTCAACCAAATTGTCAACTTTAGCTGGCATTAAAACACCAATTTCCAACAATTTCACTTTCAAATTACTTTTAACCCAATCCTTTGTTTTCCGGGCATCTCCTATATCGACCTTATAATATTCTGCAATCCTGATCAATTGTTTCTTAGTGCAAAAATCTAACCCACATTCGACTGGCGATTCAATAAAATCTTCCACTACTTCATCCATGGCTAACAAATTCACAAAATAAAAGACAAGAAGCTTAAATGACAATTTATCAGTACACACGGGTTTTTAACCGCAACCCAAGGACGGCGTTTCCCCACTAACTACCTAGCCAAAAAGCTAACTTACTAAACCCTAGTCTTCGTAAGGCGTAGCGGTGGGTTTTTATGCATTTATAACCCGATGGTTCAGTAAAGGCGACCAGCAAGCTGGCAACCCTTCTGAAACCACGGAAATGCTCCCGAGCCGACGTAGGGAACAGGGAAATGGGAAGCTCTAGCCGCCGTACCTCCACACTAAAACAATAATGCAGCGAACCCCCTATTGGGAAACGCTGCTACACCTACAAGGAAAAAACGCCAGTCCAAAATTTACAAGTGCACTTTGACAAATTGTCACTTACCTTCACAAACCTCTAAAAACAACAACACAAGCCCAAATACTCCCGCTCGAGTACGCCAACAAACAAATTATAAGAAATCCAACCTAATCAAACAGGCACGTCTCCCAGAGCACAACAACTAACCATATTAGGACAATGACGTCAAGGGAATTCCACCTTAACCGCCAATCAAGACGCACAGAAAACGAGCTCTCATGTGCCCCACAAGCGCTCATAAACAAATTACTAAATCAAATCACAACGCGCACTTAACTAAATCAAATAACAACCAAACGCGCAAATCCAAATGGACGAGCCCCCACTTTGTTACGACTAACTCAGAGCCATAACAAGAGACAGGAGACCATGCCACAAACAAACGGTGCAAAACATAAATTTATTGTGTATCCAACACAAGTTTAAACAACAAAACCCAAATATGGGGTGTGTGAATGTCAATATCAGTAATGTAAGGCAAATGTATGGATGTATGAGGTGTATGAATGCAAGTGTTGAGTGTAACATAAAAGACAAACTTAAATAAAGTCAAATGTGCATCTGTGAGGAATGCGGGCGTCCCGAGCGAGGCATGGGCCTGAACAGGTCGACCGAGCAGCGTTCAAGCTCCTAGCCACCAGAACCCAGCAGGAAGAGAGAGAGCAATCCAACAGCGAAGCTCCTATTTAAACACCATTCTTCTCAGGTGACAGCAATTACGTCTGAAATAAAGGAGGGGCAAGAAAACAAGCAAAAACAGGCCAAAGGCCGTAACACCGGTATGTTTAAACCGGAGTTTAAACCGGCATGTCAAATCGGATACTTTCTGCTGCCGTTAGTGACACTCACGTGGTGTTTGCATACTTTATCACAGATGAAGTGAATTAAATGCAATATTTGTCAAATACACAGACGTTTTAGAAACGTTTTCATGAGCAACAGAAACAAACAGAAAAAGTTTTACATACTGCTTAATACAGCACCATATTTTCAAGAATAAAGTTCAACATAATCATATACGATTTAAATACTAATAAAGTGGGGGTATATATGCTTTTATCAGTGTTGTATAATAAACGTTACTCAATACAACAGTGCGACTACAGTAAAAAAGCTTCTACCGCTCTAAAAACACAAATTTGTGGCCATTATTGGAACTGAAAAGGTTAGAATAAACCCGAAACACGTAATCGTTGTCATGCGGTGAATCTGGCCAATCGTGAAACAGCTGTGTTGTCATCAGCGCTCCTGCAGTCGCTCTGGAGAAACTGCGGCGGCTGAGTCAGCCGGCTGCTCTCGACATGCTCTCGCGGTGCTTTGATGCCACATGTGACAGTCATGTGGCATCGGCACCGTCTCAAGTCAGACAAAATTTCTAACTGCCATGCACTGCTTCAAGTCAGATTCCGATCGGTTTGCGCAGTGCTTCATGAAGTCGAACGCACCTAATGTCATTGAACTTGAATCTTTGTTTTGAATAAGTGATTCGAAGAGCCAGAGTCACATGATTTCAGCAGTTGGGGATTTTGACACGCTATCCGAATCACTGATTCAAAACAAAAGATATGAAGCAGTGTTTTGAAATCGCCCAGCACTAAATATTGTTGAAAAGTCGTTATTTTGTTTTTTAGGCGTACAAAGTTTTCTCGTCGCTCTATAATAACATTGAACCACTGAACTCACATCAACTGTTTTAAATATGTTTTTAATATCTTTATGGATCTTGAGAAGTTCAGTGAGATTGCCGTCTATAGAGGCCTCACTGAGCCATCGGATTTAATCAAAAATAACTTAATATGTGTTACGAAGATGATATTATAGAACAGGTGTGGCGAACCTTGGTCCTGGAGAGCCAAAGCCCTGCAGAGTTTAGCTCCAACCCTAATTAAAACTTGCCTGTCTGTAGATTTCTAGTTACCCTTCAGACCTTGATTAGCTTGTTCAGGTGTGTTTGATTAGGGTTGAAGCAAAACTCTGCAGGGCTGCGGCTCTCCAGGACCAACATTCGCCACCCCATGATATAGAACATCAACTCCGCAGACAGTTCTTCTAAACCAGGGGTCTCCAACCTTATTTCATTCGGGAGCTACTTTTTAAAAATGAAAGTGTCTGAGAGCTACCAATGGTATACAGTACTAAAATCTATTAAATAATGTATCAATCCTTTGTTCAAATGTGCTGGAAATATTAAAAAAGTACTGATACACACACTGAAATAATTTGACCAAGTTTTTATAACAAAAGCCAACAAATAAAATTAGCAGCACTGTGCACTTTTTATTTGCCTAAACAGTGAAATAATAATAAAAAAATTAAATATCATGGCCAGATTTTAAACTAACAAAAAATATTCATAACATGTTATCTACTGACATGTAATACATGTTCAAATAAATTTTTGACCATTTTTTAAAAGAAAATTATAACATATCAGCCTTTTTTTTTTTTTAAATAAAAGGATGAGTCAGAATGATAAATTAAGTTTTATCTGCCCCATAAACAGTTCTACACAAGCTAATGTGCATTCTAAAGATCTCAACACGTCTGATAACAAGGTAGGCTATTTTCTATTGACTGGTTTATATTTACAATAAAAATCTGTTCTGATTTTGCATTTGTCTGAAGAAAAATATGGCAGACTGAATGAATTTGTAAATCCATAGTTTTACAGCAGAGGGCGCTTAAGAACTGCAGAACAGAGCTGTTTCTACGGTAACCTCTGTAAACAAAGCTGATGCGCTTCTATACATAAAACTTTATTACACATTACACAGAGGGAAGATGGAAAGCAAATGTAATCAAAACTTTTCTGAAGACATTCGGTTTCCTATTATGCATTCACACAAATAATGAAATCATATATTCTTTCATATAATTTCCCTCAGCAGTTTGCCTTCAGTCATTTTTTTTCACATAAAAACGAAACTACTCTGTGTTACGTCTGCCTGAGACTCTTAATAACTTTGATTAAAGCTTAACTGTATACTTACTGTGAATTTTTAAATTGCAATAATAATTAATAATTATAACAATAAAATAATTATAATAATTATAATAATAATTAAAATAATGATAATAATAATTAAAATAAATAACGGGATCATTAAAATAACCTCATGGCCTATACGTCAATATGTCTTGGCAGGGGCGATTCTAGGATTTTCATTCTAGTGAGGCTCTCAGCCCCCAACGAGGGTATTATATATATATATATATATATATATATATATATATATATATATATATATATATATATATATATATATATATATTGCTAAAATTATATACCAAAAAAGAGCAGTATTCTGTATTGCATAGATAGGTATAACATGATCTCTCTCACACACACACGCAGGGCTGGACTGGGACAAAAAAAATCGGCCCTGGCATTTTTGGGTCCAGGCAGCCCACCACCACTTTGATATGTCTATATACACACACAGTGGTGTGAAAAATTGTTGGCCCCCTTCCTGATTTCTTATTTTTTTGCATGTTTGTCACACTTTAATGTTTCAGATCATCAAACAAAATTTAAATATTTTTAAAAGATAACACAAGGGAACACAACATGCAGTTTTTAAATGATGGTTTTTATTATTAAGGGAAAACAAAATCCAAAACTACATGGCCCTGTGTGAAAAAGTGTTTGCCCCCTAAACCTAATAACTGGTAGGGCCACCCTTAGCTGCAACAACTGCAATCAAGCATTTGTGATAACTTGCAATGAGTCTGTTACAGAGCTGTGGAGAATTGTTGTAATTTAGCCACACTGGAGGGTTTTCTAGCATGAACCGCCTTTTAAAGGTCATGCCACAGCATCTCAATAGGATTCAGGTCAGGACTTTGGCTAGGCCACTCCAAAGCCTTTCATTTTGTTTTTCTTCAGCCATTCTGAGGTGGACTTGCTGTTGTGTTTTGGATCATTGTCCTGCTGCAGAACCCAAGTTCGCTTCAGCTTGAGGTCACAAACAGATGGCCGGACATTCTCCTTCAGGATTTTTTGGTAAACAGCAGAATTCATGTTTCCATTTATCACAGCAAGTCTTCCAGGTCCTGAAGCATCAAAACAGCCCCAGACCATCACACTACCACCACCATATTTTACTGTTGGTATGATGTTCTTTTTCTGAAATGCGATGTTACTTTGCCAGACGTAATAGGACACACATCTTCTAAAAAGTTCAACTTTTGTCTCATCAGTCCACAGAGTATTTTCCCAAAACTGAGACGAGTCTTTATGTTCTTTTTGCTCAGCAGTGGTTTTTGTCTTGTATATATATAAAAAAATTTTTTACACACACACATATATATATATATATATATATATATATATATATATATATATATATATATATATATATATATATATATATATATATATATATATATTTTATACATACCATTCAAAAGTTTTTGAACAGTAAGATTTTTAATGGTTCTTAAGAATTCTCTTCTGCTAACCAAGCCTGCATTTATTTGATCCAGCAAAATCAGTAAAAAAAAAAAAAATATTTAAAATAACTACTATAACTACTATAACTGTTTAAAAATTAAACTAATTTTTAGAATCAATACTCAAAAAACAATTTCAAAGATTGAATTTTAGCATCATTACTCCAGTCACATGATCCTTCAGAAATCATTCAAATATTCTGATTTGCTGCTCAAAAAACATTTCTTATTATTATTATGGTGAAAACAGTAGTAGAATTTTTTTCAGGTTCCTTTGATGGATAGAAAGTTCAGAAGAACAGCATTTATCTGAAATATATATTTTTTTGTAACATTATGTCTTTATCGTAACTTTTGCTCAATTTAAAGCATACTTGATAAATACAAGTATTAATTTATATCATCCCCCCCAATAACCCCCCCCCCCCCCCCCCCCCAAAAAAAAAAAAATACAATAATAATAAATACAAATAAAAAAATTATACTGACTCCAAGCTTTTGAATGGTATATGTATCATGTATGGTATATGTTTCCTCAGAGTTTGACTGTTTTGCTATTGCAGGGGATTTTAATATTCACATAGATAATGCAGAAAACAAAACTACAAAAGAAATGATAACGGTTCTAAACACTTTTGACCTGATTCAGCGTGTGCATGGACCCACACACAAAGGTGGACACACTCTAGATTTAATCATCAGTAGGGGTCTAAACATTTCATCCATTGTTATTAAAGACGTAGCACTATCTGATCACTTCTGTATTTTCTTTGATATATTGATCTCTGCTACCACTGTATCTACAGTAGGTGGACATCCAAAACGTTACTTCTACCGCCGCTCGTACCGCCGCCGCGGCGTCTGCAAAGTGCATTTGTAGCTTTTGACCGCTGAGTGGCGCTTTAATCACAATTTTTCAAACAAGCGCATCAAAGCACATTTTCGCAAATAGACGTCAGTTTTGCCTCGCTGATGTGTTACATTTGACGGCTGCAGTCAGGGAAAATGAAAGAAAAACACTATAGTTAAAATATTTAATATTCACAGATGAAAGTTTGGTAATTATGAAGTTATGTGCATTTCTTAGAACGAATTCAAGCAGGATAAATGTCAAGCATGTGCCTGAACCTGTGCTTATATTTTCTCTAAGCTACACAGTATTACACCATATTTTAGATTTGACACATTTAATAGGTGTGCAGTATTATTTATATAATATGAATTATGTGTTATATTATTCAAAAGAAATTGTGGTTTACTTTGCATCAGAGCATTAAAAGTGGTAGCTTTTAATGCAGCTTTTAATAAAATTAATAAAAAAGTGGTAGCTTTTAATAAAATTGCAGCCGCATTTAAATGCAGGTGTGTAAAATGTCTGCGTGCAAGATTTGCGCGGCGCGAGTGATGCTGAGTGCATGCGCAGCATTTATTCTTATTTGTTTTATCTTCATTACAAATCTTGTTTGGTTTTATTTTGGATAATTCCATGTAAAAAATAATTTACGTTGTAATGCATATGCAAAATGTGAATAATTATTCATATTTAAGTGTTTGTGCGAAAATTATTAATGCGCATGCAGGACAGGGAGGGACGCCCTCTAGATCACTTGAATTTTTTCCTGATAATGAATTAACTTAAAATTGTGGTGTCTCACATACATGAGAAATATATCTTACAGAAAGCTTGAAATATCTTTTAAACGAATCAATTCAGAACGAAAGCATTATGTAATCTGTGAAGGTTGTATTTCTCTTTAAAGGCGCGTCCATGTGGAGAGAGTCAACACTGTGAATTTCATCTTGCAGCCGAACAAGAAAACATTTGTTTATTAATAAATAATTAAAATGTCTCATTTTTTACAATTATTGGGCTACTTCTGCCTGTGCTTTGGGGCAAACTTAATGCATGTGCTTGAGCGCGAAATATATTAAGGCTCATTATGGATTATAGATGTAAATGTAATATAATCCTGCGATTAGTTGAATAATGACAATTGAACGACTAGTAACTAGAAAAATCTTACGTGGGAGGCAGATCTATTAAATACCCTCTAGACATCTCTGTTAAAGTTTTTAAAGCATTTTATACGCGTTTGCATAAATTCTTCTTTCAGAACAGTCTGTAATGGAGAGATGCCTTAACACTGATTTTTCCTCTGAAACACAAAAACGAAAATTGAAATAAAGTTTATATATATATATTTTTTTAGAATGGCCAACCCTTCTCTGCAGATATTGTTGCTTCTGGTTTGTGCATTGTAAATAGGCTACAAAAAAAAAAAAAAAAAAATTAATAATAATAATAATGTCTCCAAAAACTCCAAAATGTTTTTTTGTCATGTCTGTAACGCATGTGTATTCCCAAATCTAAAAAAGCCTATAAAACATCATAGACGGATCATACTGATATCTGGACTGGTCTGGATGTCGTTTGCAAATTTATTTATTTATTTTTTTGAGTTAAGGCAACTTCCTCTGAAGTTATAATAACTAATAAACTATATTGCGCTATACATTAGTCAACATTTGAAGTGGATCAAAACCTTTCTTCAAAGTTGCCCTAAAACCAAAATGACGAGTCTTATCTAAACCTGTTCTGCAAGTTTGATACCCTCATAAGACACTGTCCATATGAAAGACCAAGAAATTCACACATTTATATCAACCCCCACAAGCTATACAGAACTACCCCAGCCCCCTCCAGCTGAACTGAACTCGGTCTGTTTTTTGGCTGGGAGGAACGGTGTGTTGTCATGTTACTGGGCTGAAACATGCCTGCACTCACAGCAGCCCTACTCTTTTTATTCATTATTTTCCCGCAGCCCATATTATTGTTTTCACAAGACCATACTAATAACAAATTATCAATTGATAATTAATCATTATTTTACGAAAATCATTGTTATTTGTGAACGTAGCGTTTGCGGAAGGCTTTAAGACCAAGCGGAGTCCTCCATCAGCTGCTCCCGCTTCACAGCGCGCGGGACTCGCGCTAACTGACCCAGCTTCAAAGTCTGCAAGTTTTGATTTAACTAAATCAATTTGAGCGAATACAACTTACTGATCACGAGCCCAATATTTAGCAAGGCAGGAAAACATTCAGTCTACCTGGAGGAAGATGTATTTCATTGTAAGTTAATGCTGTTAAATAGAGAGTTAAATAGAGAGAGAGAGAGAGAGAGAGAGAGAGAGAGAGAGAGAGAGAGAGAGATAAAAAAAAGAAAACGTGTTGGCTATTCCTAAACTTGGAGCTCATTATTGAAGTACAAATCCAAACACCAGAAGCAAACTCTCAGTGTTCTTTCATTGAAAAGTATGCATTTTAAGTGCCATTGTTTAAAAAAAAAATGCTTTATTGGCTAACGTTTCATAGACCTTCAGTTGTTATGCTTTAAAATCCCATAACATTTGTAATTTCACAGTATTTTCACCTCCTAAATCACCTAACCTTTAAAGTCACAATTCTATAATGGTAAAATTAACTCAGGCCGATGGCACTTTTAATTACATGTTTTTATTTTTTTTTTAGAATAATTGTAGCTTACATAAATAGGTGAAGCAAAACAAATATGAATAATATTTGGATCGTCCCCTATTTTTTCCCTTATTTTCTTAAAGAATAAACACTTATTTTCTACAAGAATAAACATGATAACATATTATTAATTCATAGAAATAATTTAATCAATTAAAACCTGATAACATATTATTAATTCATGGAAATAATTTAAGCAATTAAAACCTTTTTTTTTTTTTAAAAACTTGAACTTCAATACTATTAAACTGACTTTAAAATCTCAAGGAATTTATAAGTTAAAAAGGGTAAAGTGCATGTTAAAAAGCCTAAATGAACTTGTGTTAACAAAATAATTAGAACTAACAATATAATTCGAATTTTTTTTTCAATGAACAATTCCTGTATAAAATGGGACAGCAACCTTTATATCAAACATTTTTAAATCGTCCACAGCTGAGCAACGCACGAGGCAGGTTGAGCGTGCGAAGTGAATGTGCTGCACAAAGTCATTTTCAGATGCAATGAAAATAAAAAATAAAAAACCCTGGATAGCCAAGATTAGGCCCAGACTCTGTTCCTAAGTATATAATAATTATAATTACCCCACAGTAACAAATTTTAACCGATTAATCGCCTATTTTCGTTTGCTGCATGTTATTTTATTTATTTATTTAGCCTATTTATTTATTTATTTTTTAAAACAGGCTAAAAAATAAATTAAGTTTGTGAGAGGAAAAAAAATATATAAGTCATGTATAAGTTGCATTTTATTACATTCAGAAATAATAACGGCTGGCCTAATAATGTTATAATGTGCCAACAGGATATTTTTTATTTCTCTTCACTTTACAGCAAATCCTTTAAATTTAACAAATTTATCAGAACAGAACAATAATTACAAATATATAATTCTAATGGATAAATAAAATTGCAGTATATAATAACATAGGCTTAGCTATAAACAAACAAAAAAAATAAATGAATAATAATTTAAAGCGAACCATAAGGTAAGGTTGGGCTCTCATTCGGGAGAAATCCAAACGTTTCCATATTCGTGATGTTGCCTATTTCAAGCTTAACTATTATTCATTAGGAAAAATAGGCTTTGTAGTTCACGCGTGTTTTAGTATCGACGAAAAAAAAAAAAAAAAATCATAATAAACAAAAATATGCCAAAGTGGACAGCTGCTCGCGCCGAATGGCACGGTGAACGGCTACTGTTTCCAATGAATGTGCGCGAGGCACCAGCGCGATCAAACAGCTGAAACAGAAAATACAAAATTTTTGGTCACACAGTAAAGGCATAATTCAAAAATGCAAAGTGTTAGCAGTTTGAAAAATCAAGAATAATAACAGAATTAATCAGAATTATTGCTAAATGCTGGACCGTTCTCATTTCGATCTGCAAATGGAACCTGAAGGATTTTTTTTAAACCAAGCATGAACCGAAATGAAAACATTTAAGTTTTTATCCGTATATATAGGCCTTATATTTAATGAATTTTTAATAACAATAGCAAGCATAAGATCCTTTGTGTAAAGGTCTTTCTTTTAATTTTTGATGAGTAGACTGTAGCCTAAGACTATCCTACATTTTGAAATTAACTCACTGTACATTTTTTAATGGTTTTTTAAAGATGGTACAATGTTATAATGTTATTGTCATAATGTTATTGTTGTTTTACCTCCTCCTTTTATCTCATTTTACAATTACATTCAGTTCGCAATCTGTCCCTTTGCGCCACCTGGCGGTAGTTTCGCGAATTAATTTAACACGCGACTGATTTGGAGTTAACGCCGCGGCCCTGCGGCGGCGGTAGTACCCATTTTGGTTGTCTACCATCTGTAGATCTGTCTCTGTCAGAAAGAGATGCATTAATGAGAACACTAGTGTGCTGTTTATGGAGGCTATATCTTTAACACCAAGCATTTCTGCAGACTCTGTTGATCTTCTCCTTGATTCCTTTAACTCAAAAGTTAAGAATGTTATTGATGATATTGCTCCAATAATAGTCAGTAAGAAACCAAACAGACAGAAATCAGTTTGGAGAAGATCAACAGCAGTTCAGACTATGAAAAGACAATGCAGAAAAGCAGAGCGGATGTGGCGGAAGACGAAACTTGAAATTCACTATAGCATCTATAAAGACAGCCTTTGTGCTTTTAATGTGAAACTAGCCACAGCTAGACAAAATTTCTTCTCAAACCTTATAAACAGTAACTTAAACAACACTCTTACTGTTTTTGCCAGTGTTGAAAGACTGACAAATAGTCAGATTCCCAGTGAAATGCTCCCAGTTAGCAAATGCAATGAGTTTGCTTCCTTCTTTTCTGAGAAGATCATTAATATCAGGAAGGTGATTAGCACATCCTCAAGCAATGCAGAGGTCAGACAGATAGTCATGTCAAAGCAGTAAATAAATCAGCATACTATCATCTAAAAAACATTGCAAGAATTAGATGTTTTGTTTCCAGTCAAGACTTAGAGAAACTTGTTCATGCCTTTATCACCAGCAGGGTGGACTACTGTAATGGTCTCCTCACCAGCCTTCCCAAAAAGACCATTAGACAGCTGCAGCTCATCCAGAACGCTGCTGCCAGAATTCTGACTAGAACCAGAAAATCTGAGCATATCACACCAGGCCTCAGGTCCTTACATTGGCGTCCAGTTACATTTAGGATTGATTTTAAAGTACTTTTACTCGTTTATAAATCACTCAATGACCTAGGACCAAAATATATTGCAGATATGTTCACTGAATATAAACCTAACAGACCACTCAGATCATTAGGATCGAGTCAGTTAGAAATACCTAGGGTTCACACCAAACAAGGGGAGTCCGCCTTTAGTTACTATGCCGCCCGCAGTTGGAATCAGTTTCCAGAAGAGATCAGATGTGCTAAAACATTAGTCACATTTAAATCTAGACTCAAAACTCATTTGTTTAGCTGTGCATTTATTGAATGAGCACTGTGCGATTTCCAAACTGATTGCACTGTATTTTATGTATTCACTGTATAATAGAAAATGTAAAATCATTTTCTATTTTTTACTGTTTTAAATAAATTTTAAATAAGTCAATTTTTAAATCATTTCCAGTGTTTTAAAATTGCTTGTTTTATTTTTGTTATTATTTTTCTTCATGATTATTTTACTTTCTTTTATGTAAAGCACTTTGAATTACCATTGTGTACGAAATGTGCTATATAAATAAACTTACCTTGCCTGCCTTGCCTAAAAAGTTCAATCCCAAAAATCACTGATATTGTTATTTGAAGCAATAAGGCAACCTGTGTGTATTACAGTTTACATTATTTTAACCTAGGGTATTTCCCATTAATGGGCCCTATCATACACCCGGCGCAATGCGATGCAAGGCGCAGCACAAGTGTGTTTGCTAGTTTCAGTCTGGCGCCGTTCGCATTTTCCCATCCAGCGCCACGTTGTTTAATTAGCAAATGTAGGCTAATTAAATATAAAAATGCCTACATGTCATAATGGATAGTCATCGCATGTATCAGAATTAGGCTATCTATTTGCTCGCACAAGAGCAGCTCCGTTTCATCACGGAGACACGTTCTGTCTTGGCGCTTGCCAAATTCAGCCGTGTAATTAGCAAATCTGTCATGGCACGAGCGCAACTGGCTCCTAAAGGGAATGGAAGATGAGACTCTGATTGGTTTATTGCACGTTACGCCTAAACAACACCCATTACTCATTAAGAGAATAGGGACAACCCGTTTAGACCATGCTCCCGGGTGCGCCAACCATTTTTCCGTCGTTAAAATAGCAAAAGTGGATTTGGACACGCCCTGAGTGCACCTACGCCGTGCGCTTTGCATTTAGATCGTTAAAATAGGGCCCAATGTGTTTATTGTGGTCATGCTGACATGCATTCTTCACCTCTGTTTCAGAGATTTAAGGAAATGAAAAATCGTACAAAATGGCATATAGCAGGATGTCTAGGCCAAGCTCCTGCAACCCCTCCCCCCCCCCCCAAAAGAAGAAAATAAAAAAAATTATAATGATAATTTTTATATTTTATATATATATATATATATATATAGTTTTAAATATATATATATATATATATATATATGTGTGTGTGTGTGTGCGTGTGTGTGTGTGTGTGTGTTTACGATTGCTTATATACAATTTTAAATACAAGGCCCATAAAACACTACGCACAATTCACACATCCACAAACACAAGAATCAGAACATCTCAGATCTTTTGCAAAATTAAGCACTTCATTCAAAACTTCCACTAGAGGGACTCAAGTAGTACTGTATGGGCAAGTTACAGAAAAGTGAGTAAGTGTGTGTTCCAGATGAAAACAAAGTTGCTGTTCTAAACTGTTCTTCAATAAAGGCTCAAAAGATTAGTTCCTCCTGGTAAATAATTACAAGACATGGTGTCAGAAGTATAAGGACAAGAGAAGAGTAACATGTTGAAATTTAATCCACCAGAAGATTTAAACTTTGATCATGCATTGGAATGGCCAATGTGGCACGCTACAGAAGAGCAAAGAAGATAAAGAGGTACAGATCAGTACTCCAATATATTCTCTGGAATTAAGGCTGAGAACATTTTCAAATCGTTCACAGTTCAATCGTTCAAAAGAATGTGATACATGGGTGGGCATGTTTATATTAGAACCCTCTGCAAGCTCAGTGAGAACTGTGAAATCGGGGCAAGCCGAAATGATCATGTAAGAGAAACAAAGAGAAACACAAGGGACAGTGAGAAAAGTAGTAAGGATACAGCAAATGAATGTGGCAAGTGTGGTAAAATGAGACACAACAACATCATAAAATGCCCAGTGGCAGACACGGAATGCAGAAAGTGCAAAAGCAAAAGGACACTGGCGGAGAATGTGCAAATAAAAAAAACTGTGAGACAAGTGATGGAAAAAGAAATGAGTGAAGAGAGTTTCTGCCTGGGTGCAGTGAGTAACAAAAATGACGTGGAAGAATCTAGATTGACTGTGTTGCTTAAGATAAGTGATACTCCAATTAGCTTTCAGATAGATACAGGAGCGTATTTCATCATCAACCCGTCCCTTAATCGCTGCCCTTCACAAGGTTTCCAACAGGATTGGGTGTGTGTGAGAGGAGGGGCACCGAAACAACCAGGGCTGAATGGAGCCTCGTCACGGTTACAGATTTTTTTCAACTGCTTACATTTTCAAAACTTTGGCTCATTTTGTCAAAACAAAGAGAACTGCACACACAAAATGATGTTTTATTAACAAGGTTCGGGAGGAGTGCGTCAGATAATTAGCCTAATCAACACCGGAGGACCACAATCAAGTAATCAATACCACAGTATAAATACCGCTGACTTACCTCTATCTATTGACGGTTTATCAGCATCCCTCCTCCACCCCAACTCCTCACTTCAAGTTCAGTTTACAACTAGACGGGGAAGGGGGGTACTCTAGAGTCGGGCCATTCCCGAGCTCAGAGCCCTTCCCCGGACAGCACGCCAAATACGCATTTCATACCTCAGCTAATAATATCTAAGCGTGAACTAGTGAAATGCCTCACATCTCTAGCAAAATGAAGCATTGCATCCAAAATATCACAAGCACATCTCAAAAGCAATCATTTGTCTTGTGTTGCAAACATCTTTGCCATAATATTATATTTTTGGATATATCATATACAATCAGTTATTCAAAACATAGAGCTCTTCTTTCATGAGCTCCTATGTACAGTTCTGTTCAAGATTGAAAGTAATTGGCAGAGAGATGTTGAAATATTTATGGTAAACACAAAAGAAAGATTGAAAGAACTTTTACTGTTAGCATTTGTGGTTGTGAATACAATATTAAACATGTGAAAGAAAATGCATCAAACGTGTAGTTGTGCATTTATAGGCCTATTTGAAGGCCTTGATTGGTTGATGTTAAGTAAAGCAATGAGTGTTTGCACACGTGAGGAGTAAGTGTGAGACACTGATGAATTATTGTGGTATTTGATTGATTGTGTTTGAAAAAGGAAATCAAGATACTTCCTGTTAGATTTTTGTGTTACATAGAGAATTGTGTGTTGTGTTTTACAAAAAGTGTTTTATGAAATTGAAAGGCACAGAATTAGTGTATGGTTTTGCAGATTTGGTGTGTGTTTCTGGTGTTTAAGTGTCAGGTTTCAGAAATTGTGTGACAAGTAAAGCTTTTGTATGGAAGCCCGTTTCCGCCACTGAATAAAAAATAAAAAAGGTAATTGCGACTTTTTATTTCACAATTCTGACTTTATTTCTCAGACTTTATAACTTGCAATTTCGAGTTTGTATAACGCAATTGTGAGAAAAAAAGTCAGAATTGCGAGACGAAACTCGCAATTGTGAGAAAACAGTAAGAATTGTGAGATACAAAGTCGCAATTGCGAGTTATAAAGTCAGAATTGTGAGATACAAACTTGCATTTCTGAGAAATAAAGTCAGAATTGCCTGATATATCGCAATTTTGAGAAAAAAAGTCAGAATTGCCTGATATAAACTTACAATTGTGAGAAAAAAGTCAGAATTGTGAGATAAAAAGTCGCAATTGCGAGTTATAAAGTCAGAATTCTTACTTTTTTCCTCGCAATCGTGAGTTTATATCAGGCAATTCTGACTTTATTTCTCGCAATAGCGAGTTTATATCTCACAATTCATACTTTTTTTCCGCTTGAATAGCCACAATTTCTCGCAAAGCACTACAGGAAACCACGAGATTGAACAGAGACAGAACATGGGAGTTTCCTTACCTTTTTATTGTAACAGAGCTTTATATGCCATTACCCGACGACAAGGTATGGTCATATTTACTCTTTGGTATGATAATCCTTTACGATTTACGTATGTTATTATAGAAGACTTTGGGCAAGTATAAAATATGAATGTTTGGTAACTAGAGCATACTATGATATACTAGCTCATGTAATGTTAGTTTTATGGAAAATTAAGTAGTTTACTATCATTGCATAAAAACTGAGTGAAATAAGGTTTGCATACAGATCTTGCTTTGATACGCACGGCACATATTAACCAAAAAAATACATGTTTTCGGTTTTCTGGCTTACATACTCGGTCTATGCTTAATATTGGCCTACCAGCCTCACTCTGCTTATGTTATTAATTTCCATTAAACTGTCATTGCAGGATGGACGAATTAATCTTTTTTTTTCCGAGGGAGAGCAATATTCCAGAAATCACCATAAAAAGGCTGGAGGACAAGGTAATACTGAACCAAACAATTTAACCCACTGAATAAATTAAGAGGACAGTTCACCTAAAAATAACAATAGTCAGAATTTAGAGGAAGTGACCAATTTAAGCCCACATCTGATTTAAGTCTACTTACAGTTTTATTTCTTGTAAGAATTATTTAGAGTTTGTTTTATAAAATATATGTTTTAAAGGGGTCATGAAATTTTTTTACCTCAAAAGTTCACATCTCATCATATCATATGAATTTTGTGTTTTCCACATTTTTGAAAAGCCATAATTTGATACCACCCCATTCGTGATATAACAATTTTCCTCTGCATGTCCCTTAACATGCAAATCAAGGAAGTGTTCTGTTGCTGTGCTGTCAAGCCACATGGAAGTACCGCTGTGGTCCAGTAAAATATTAATGATAAATCATTGTCTGATGATGGATATCACAGTTTACTGATTTGAGAATCATTTTCCCTGATAACATTCCATCAGTCATGTCATGTATTTTTTGCTGCCACCTTTCAAAATAAGAATTAGTGATTTCAGCAAGTGGAGCCAGGTATCATGCAAGCACTGAAATGAGTGGTGACTCATTTTTTAAGACTGATGAGTAGGATGAGAGAGAACTCTTGTGAAAAACTATTTACTTAATTTTGTAATGTGCAAGTAAGACATTTTCTATGAATGTGTGAGGGTTCCAGTTCATTAGCTGCTATATCTAGAAGAATAACAAAGTGCAGTAAATGGTAAAACCCTTTTTTTTGCTAGAAAAATAATAATAAATACCAATTTTCAGTATCAAGCAGCATAACAGACTGTTTTTGTAGAGCTTAAATAACTAGATGCTTTAGTTTAGCAACCAATTCTCAATATTAACTATTTGCTTATTAACATGCATAGTACTAGGATATTGGCTGTTTATTAGTACTTATAAAACATATTAATGCCTTATTCTGCATGACCATATTTTAGATCCCTTAATCTTTAAACCACATACAAAAACTTAAGAAGCAAATTAGTTTATTGAGGCAAAAGTCATAGTTTATATAAAGTTAATAGTGAGAATTGGTCCCCAAACTAAAGTGTGATTAAGTTACTAAAGGCAGAGCCATACTTAGATTAAAAATATGATGAGTACTCCTGTGGGAAAGATTAACACATTTAATAAATTTACAGAAGCAAACACTTGTATTATGCAATGCATTCAAACTGCTACCCCTCAGATGTATGAGAAATTGTCAGTAAATAATAATTTATTAATAACATTTTAGTTTAACTGCTCTCATAAATGTAAAAGGACTTAAATTTAATGTCAATATGATGAAACAAAGCAAGGTTTTTTTTGTTGTTGTTGTTTTTTTGTTTTTTTTTACTGATACTGACAAACCTATAGCATATTCTACTCAGAAAAGCTTGAATGCTCAGTGGTGTGTGAGGCGTAATGACTAACAAAAATTATGAAGATAACCTTTCCCTTAAATAACTATGCTTTATTATTTAATGGAAAACAACAGCTCAGACATCTTTTCTGAGATCCGTTTTTGAGTAAATGATAACAAATAATGATAACAGAGGCTAAAGGTGAAAATGAAATGAACTCACCATTATAACCAGTAGATGGTAGCAGAGGATCACTCATTTAGCTCAGTTGCCATTTAAACTCCCTAGTTTTTTCATGTCTTGCTTTTGGATTTATTATAAAAATAGAATAAATTTTAGTACTTTTACTGTATTGAAGTATAAAGTATAGCATAAATATATTTATTTAAATTAATACAAATTAAGTTAATTATTAATGGTTTAACAATTAAATAATGCATTACATATTTTGAATTATTTATAGATTTAATTTAACAACTATATTTAAGTTTTATCTTTAACTGTAAAAGCTGCTAAATATTTTCAGCCGACAGAGACTTGTTACTGCTGTAGTTTTGTTACTCTAAATTTAGTCTGACTCACTTAATGCACAGCTCTATTTTTGACTTTGGCTCATCAGATATTCCATTCCATTATCACTGTCAGTCATAGCAATTAGTCACGGAATAATTTAATTTTTACACTTGCGTTTGTCATTCTTGAAACAGTATAGGTGGAAGTTTGGTCCTCTTAGAAAAACAAAATATTTCTTCAAATTGTGAATGGATTATGTACAGAAACTGGGCAAAGGGCACTGCGTAGCTGATTTTTACAGTTGCCCGGAAATGACTGAGCTGGCTTATCTAAAACCAGGAAGTAACTGTGCCTATGGTCAAGTGTATGACTATAATCCATTTTTGGTTTAAGAATTGCATAATACTGAAAAAAAAAAAAAAAAAAAAAAAAAAATTGCAGCTTGATGTCAGTGTCCTAATGACTGATGACCAGATGAGAAGCTATTTTCCTTCATATGGAGACAGACTGGCATGGGATTTTGTAGGAGGCAAGAAAGTGAGCCAACTTGCAGGAAGTCAAAGCTGTTTGAGCACCTCAAATCAAAATTGAGCAAAAGACAAAAAACTGACAATTCACAAACTGAAACCCAAACAACTAGAAAAAAACAATTCTCAGCATACTGTAAGAAAAGTTGAGATTGGGTGGATGCACTATGATGGGCAGGGCTTTGTTCAAATGAGAGCAAAAAAAGGAGAGGGAACAAGGAAGTTGAGTGTGCCAAAAGACTGGAAAAGGTACAAACTGATGGAGGAGGCAATGTTTGTGTTTCCCAAATGGAAAAAATTCTCATGGCAGTATTTCTGAGTTTGAATTGGATCTAACAAATTAGCAGGAAGTGTCACTAGATAAAGAAAGTACAATGGGGAAATGTATAATGCATCCAAGCTCACAATGGTGAGGTTCTACCTGACAACAAAAAAGTTGGAGAGGGAAGAGGAAACAGAAAGTAAGGTGGAAATATCAGACACAATGGAGGACTTACACAGTAATAACCAGGATCAAAGTCTTCCCACTTTTAGCAGAATGAATGACTTCTTTCAAGCTTCAGACACGGATGTAATTTTGTGGAAAATCCAGGCAATGATGCTATATCACCCTTGCATTCCACCAAGGATCTGAATGTTGCAGATGATGATCTGAATGTTCCTTTTCAAAGTTCTTCAATGACCTTACAAGATTACTCAGATACAAGCGATTTAGTGACAGTATTCACTGGTGACATCACTGGAATAGATGAACAAAACTTAGATGATACTTTGCCTCTGAGCCCAGAACCCATTGTTCCACAAAAAAATACATTTTTTTTTTTTTTTTTAAATTCTTATTGTTCATCGTGGACAGATATTTTCTGAACTCATTGCGCATTTCTGTGATGAAACCCTTCCACATACACAGAGTGAAGTAGAAGTTGCTCTTCCCAAGTGGACAGTTTGAGATGGGCCATGATGTTGGTGGAGTGTTCAGGGATTGCCTATCAGAGTTTTGGCAGGAATTCTATGATCAATGCACGCTGGGGAACAATTTTAAAGTTCCCTTTCTTCGACATGATTTTGGCAAAGAAAAGTGGGAAAGTGTAGCCCGGATAATTCTGTTCGGCTGGAAGAAAGAGAAATATCTCCCAATAAAACTTGCACCTGCCATCTTATAAAAGGATCTGTAAAAAGTGATCAGATTGAGAACTTTTTGAAATATGTCTCAGAAAATGAGTGTGCTGTGTTAGAAAGCTGCAGAACAGACTTCTATAATGCAGACCAGGAGGAATTGCTTGAGATCTTAGACAACCACAGTTGTCTGAGAATTCCAACAGAAGAAAACTTTAAGCAGATTTCGCAAGAACTGGCACACAAAACTCTCATTCGAGAGTCTGCTCATGTTCTTCAACAGTGGGCAGGCATAATTGGACCTCTTTGCAAGGACCTTGAGGAAATTGAAGATGTGTACTGTGCATTACAACCAACAGTGAGGAAAATTGTGTGATCTCTCAAATTTCCTGAAACAATGAATATACACCAAAAGGACATTTCAAAGCACTTGACAACTTACTTGAGGGAGTGTGATGCAAAACAACTCTCTGTTTCTTAGATTATGTACAGGATCAGATTTGTTTATAGGCAAAACTAAAACAGATGATTTCACAGACCTTAAATGGTTTGAGAGAAGACCGGTGACACACACCTGTGGCTGTTTCCTGAGGCTTTCAGTGCACTATGACAACTACCCAGATTTCAGGTCTGAAATTAACAAAATTCTTAATAAAGCAATGTCTGGGTCATGGACATAGTTTAGTGGTACATCAATGAAATATTGGCAGATATGAGTTATCGCCAGCTCATATGCTAGCTATTTGTCTTGGGTCATTCTTCATACACTTACAATTATTTTACACATGTATAAGAAGTAAAACAATTCACTTTAGTTTGTCCACTTAGTTATTTCTGGTTACGTTGAATGTTGAACAACTTTTTTTTGTTTTTGAAGATTTAAATTTCAATAGTGAACTATCTCCATTGTTTAGGTGCAACTGAGTGTTTACATTAAATTGTACAAGTTGTTCATGTCAACTGTTCATTCAAATAGGCTTTGAACTGTTAAAATGTGTTAATGGTTCATTCTTCATACATTTACATACTGTACAATTATTTTAAACATATAAAGTAAAACAGTCACTTTAATTTGTTGACTTAGTTATTGCTGTTTATGTTGAATGTTGAACAACCCTTTTTATGACTTTCAATAGTGAAAGTGCTCTTCATTGTTTAGGTACAAACTACTGTTTACATTAAATTGTACAAATTGTACATGTTACCTCTTCAGTGAGATGATGGCTTTAAATCATTATATTGTGTTCTTAAACTATAATGTGTTCTTAACTTTGTGCTTGTATACAGTTGGGTGTTGCATTGTGAACCCCTTTCATGCATGCCATAGGTAAATCATTTGAACAGTTTTATAAGATCGTTTTATTGAAATCATTAATTTGGTTTGTTTTATTCTTACTTGTACCACATTGTAAAGTTTGGTTAACCACTCTTATATTAAACACACACATACACAACCTGCATATATGGGGCCAAGGTTTTTTTTTTTTGTTTGCTTTTTTTTTTTTTTTTTTTTTGCATTGAAGATGGAGTGAATACCACAAGCCAATAAATAATGCACATCAAAGTCTGCCTTTTTTTAAAAAGAATATTCTGAACTTTTAAAATCTATTTCAGCTGTAGCTCTGTAGTGGCATACAAAACCTGACAGCCAATGTACCATTTAAAATGATTACAACCATTCAGGTTCATCAAGCCTGTTAAATGATTTATAAGACTACATAGATAATACTTATAATTTTAGGTTTTGTTTGGAGCAAAATATGTACCACAACAAGGTTGCATAATTAATAAACAAAATACGATTTAAAAAAATAAATCAGTTCTGATTAAAATTTTATTTCAGGCATAATGCAAAATACATAATACCTGTATAACCATTTTGTTCGTATTTTCAATCACCTGCCCTTTAAACATCATTTTCAACACATAAATACTTTAGTTTTGAGGTTCAAAACATTGTCTTGCACATCTAAAACAGTTTTGCTGTGCTTCATTTGTATTCAGGTTAGGCCTGAAAGTAATTATAGTGCATCACAAAAATGTTTGAAATCATGCACAAAAAAAAAAAAAAAAAAAAAAAAAAAAAAAGTACATTATTGTAGTTGGAAAAAACTTAGTTTATACATTTAAAATACATTTACTGCTTTTTAAAAAGTTTTTTTTTTCTTTTTTTTTTTTGTATTCATTACATCTAGATGCTTGTGCGTTTTCCCCATTTTATTCTGATGGTTGTGCTTTTGCCATGTTATAAGACTGAAAACAAACAGATCACAAATAAGATCTCGATTTGACAGGATGCTGGCCTCCTTTGCACATGAGGATAGATATGAGGATGATATGGAACAAATTATTTCTGCCCTCTGAAAACAAAGCAACATCACGGTGATTTTATATCATCATGCACTGAGAGTTATAACGGAGATTATTTACTGTACCTTGAGTAATGTGTCTAATAGACAAGGTGATCCTGAGGGGTGTATAAAATGATGGGATGTAAATGTTTTTCCATCTGGATACTTAGAGTAGGCTCATGGAGCCTGAGCCTACAAGACACAATAATTGCATTTACAGTACAGTAAAATTACAATTGCATCAATGTTATGAGGTTAATGTTTTAATAATATAAATTTTTATGTAGAAATATGACATGTCAGTAGCTTTCCCAAATTACATTGTACGCTCTTAAATTATGCATTGTGTGTCTAGTGTATGGCATTTAGACAACTTGCTTGTCATCATTTACATAATTAAAGGTGCATATGACTGAGTACATGAAGTGTCCAAAATACTGTATTGGAATTTTTAAGTGTGAACACAATATTTATATTACAAAATGGCATAGAATAGTGCATAAGCATATGAATTGGGATGCACCTACTCAATCATTCATTCAATACATATTAAGCTGCCTATTACATCATCAGTGCTTTTCTTGGCCGTGCTTCTCAGCCAGGTGCTTTAAAGGTAGCAGGGCTTCATACAGTGGATAATGGTTAAATCTGTCAGCAATAAGCAATATGCATAATTTAGGGTTCAGCATAAGGTTCAGCAACACTTGAAAGTTTATTACAATAAAGGGTCTGGCCCATAATTGTATAATAATAATAAAAAAAAAAATATATATATATATATATATATATATATATATATATATATATATATATATATATATATATATAATAATATATATATATATATTATATATATATATATAATAATAATAATAAAAATAATTCCCTGAACATAAGCATGTTTAAAGACAATAAAGTGAAAAACTAACTAAAGCAATTAAACATCAACTTACCTAAAAAAAACAAAATCCCAAACAAAACACATTAATCTGCCCTTACTCCCTAACTGTCCAAAAACAGGAGAAAACAAGGGATCATAAAGAAAATGGCAACCTCCTCCCTACGGCTTCCAAAACAAAGTACATTAAAGCAAACACAAGAACAAAGAACTCTCACTCAGACAGCAGCAACCAAACAGCTACTGCAAAGACAACAAATGCGATGAATGTCTGGGGCAGGAGACAGTGGGCAGAAAGGCAGCAACCAACACCGTGGAGCTCTGCAACGCACGCACAGCAAGCTCACAACATCAAACCAAATCAACCCACGGCCCACATGTCAACCAACCAACTTCAGTGCCATCCTCCTCAGCTTTTAGGAACTCTGCATCCTTCACATAATCACCTGCAGCTGCGTCCAATTAACACTGCGCAGAGGAAAAGGGAAAAAGAGAGAGAGAGGAAACTGCACAATACACAAACACATCACCACAGCAAAGATAAATAATAATTCATAATAAATAATAAACAATTAGGTCCAGACGATGTAATACCCCCACCCTTAACTACAAAACCTGATTTGTAATAAAAAGAACAAAGGTACACCAATACAAGCCATGCAGTTTTCAACAGGTAATTTAAACATCATCAGTATAAACTTGTGACAATGCATCGGCTACAATATTCTCTGTACCTTTCTTGTAACGGAGGTCTAAATTGAACTCCTGCAAAAAGAGTGGAGCTTGGAGAATGGAAAAAAAATTGGAGCTTGGAGAATGGAGCATTGCATAATAGGTCTTAAGCAGAGCAAAAAGCAGTTTCACAAATTTCGCTCCACACAAATTTATGTTCAGTGCTCAACAAGTTAGTAAGAGGTGCAACTACTGAGGCAAAATTCCGACAGAAACCTCGGTAGTAACCAGTCATTCCCAGGAAATGCCGCAAGTCACGTTTATTAGTAGGTGAAATTAGTAGGTGAAGTAGTTATGCACATCTGACAACACAAGTTGCATCAACCGTTGGAACATGGTGGGTGCATTGCGCATCCGTGTACTTTTTGAATGCATCGGGTGTGACAAACGCAGAGATTTCAGAAGCATGCACTGTCAATGGCACCTGCAAGTAGCCTTTTAAAAGGTCGAGTTTAGTGACATTGCTTGATGAACCAACATGATCAACGCAGTCCTCCATCCTAGTGGACTCACTAAATACTTGACTTTGTCTTCCATTGCTTGACGTTTGTGTGGATTAACTCGATATGGGTGTTGTTTGGATCAGAGTACTTTCACCATCTTCATTATCCTGCATTAACACATTTGTCTGCGAAGGATCATCACTGAACAACGTAGAATACTTGTGAATCAGTTCAATAACATCATCACGCTGATTCTCAGAAAAAAACAAAAGGTGAGATGGCAAGGTGGCTAAGATTGCAGAATTCGAAAATCTCCCACAAGAGGCTTGAACTTCCTTGCCAATTACCTCATCTCTCTCTAGCGCACCACTGAGAGACAGTTCAACAACATTTAGGGTTAGCTTCAGGCACATCTCTGGCAACATGTGCTTTTAACATGTTCACATGGCAAACTCTTAGTATCGCTCAGTTTTTTCTCGATTTGATATGGACCAGCAAAACAAGCATGCATGGGAGAATTAGGCACAGGCAAAAGTGCAAGCACAGAGTCACCTGCCTGGAAATAATGAACAACACTTGTTCTATCGTGTCTGCACTTCATCTTAATTTGAGACTCAGCAAAATGGTGTTTAGCAACTTCCCAAGCACTATGGAGCTGTTCACGAAACGTTCTCACGTATTCAAGGATCGGTACACAAGGAAGATCTTTAGAGAGAAACTGTTCACTTAATTTCAAGGGTCCATGAACTGTGTGTCCAAACATGAGTTTGGCCGGACTGAAACCTAAGGATTCTTGTATGGAACTCCTTATAGCAAAGGTAGTCCATCCACCCACTCTTTGTTCGTTTTAACACAATAAGTGTGCAACATTGATTTTAGCGTCTGATGAAAACGCTCAAGCGCATCTTGCGATTCAGGGTGACACTTTTAGTTCATCTACCAGCTGTTCAAACAAGCGTGAAATGAAGTTTGTTCCCTGGTCTGTTGTAGCCCGAACAGAGAGCAAAACTTTACCAGCTCTTTAACCACAACTTTCGCTTTTATAAAGCACAATGGCACAGCCTCTGGGTAGTGGGTGGCTGCGCACATTATAGTAAGAATGTATTAATGACCAGACTTAGATTTTGGCAAGGGGCCAACACAATCCAAAATAAGTCTCTCAAACGGCTCCCCTATGACAGGAATAGGTTTGAGTGGGGCTTGTGGAATCACTTAATTAGGTTTGCCTGCAAGTTGACAAAGACCGAATGAATGCAGACACAAAAGACTTCAAACATTTTCCAGAAAAAAATGTCTATCGATGCGGTCCTACGTTTTTGTAACACCAAGGTGTCCTGAACAAATATCATATGTGTAATATTTCTTTTTCAATATACTTAAAGGTGCGTTCCATTATTAGGAGATATCAACTTGTAAAAAAGAATTCACATCCTCATAGAACTAGTAATTACAACTTTCTAAGAGCTATAACTTGTACTACCTGACCACCTCAGATGTAAGTTTTGAACCCTGAAATATCGTACCATAAAAAACGAAGACTTTTAACTTTTGAAAATAAATTTAAATATTGATTTATATTCATATTAACCCATTATATTTATATTAACCCAAAAATTATGATGTGATAACCTGTGTGACTGCAAAAAAAAAAAAAAAAAAAAAAGGATGCAAATTAAAAAGCTCTAAATGTTATGGTCTTTTTAGAAGACCTTATAAGTGTAAAGTGCTTTAGATAACAAAGCAAATATTTGCATAAACTTTTGCCTTTTCCTTCTCATTGTTATTATTTTATAATCTTTTAATTTATCCTGTACTGGGTTTTTTTTTTTTTTTATGAGAAAGAACGTGTGTTCTTTATGTATAGATAGTAATCTATGTGTATAACATTGATTTTTTTTTTTTTATTCTCCTTAATTCTTAATTTTTTATTTTATTTTAATTCTCCTTATTGTAATTTGGCCCCTCAGGACAAGCCTACGCATAAATCTGGCCCTGATTGTAACCAAAGTAGTCTTTCACTATTAATAACTTGCTATTGTGTTTTTATTAGGGTTTTACATGTCATTTCACATAAACACTGCTTAAAACACAAGATTGTTGTGATGTTATGAGAAAATGTGATTTAATCATCAACACACATGCAAAATTTAAATTGAGCAATTTGAATAATCCAGTTTATCAGAAGCAAACAATGCAAGATTCATGCTTTAAATGAAAAGGTGACATAATTCATACCTTTTTCTTACATAAGCATACACTTTATTTATCTTCCAACTTGTATGACCTCTATACATGTACAAGTGTAGCCTATAAGCTATTTTTACAAATATGAGATGCAAAATTCAAAATAAGAACAAAATTCCTTGTTCTCTAAGGTCTACTTAAAAAATGTTTTGTTTTAGAGATAAAAGTTTTAGCAATAAAAGTGACACTACTGACACTCTTTGCTCCACTCTAACCTCTTGCTTGGACAACTTTTGCCCACTTTCGTCTAGACCAGCATGTACCACCCCATCTACCCCTTGGCTGTCCAAAGTTCTCCGTGAACATCGCTCTAAACTCAGGGCTGCAGAGAGGAAATGGCATAAATCAAGAAACTACCGACCTCAGTGTGTATCAGTCTCTTCTCTCTTCCTTCTCTGCAAATGTCTTCACTGCTAAAACATCATACTACCACAACAAAATTAACAACTGTTGTGATGCTAGCACACTCTACAAAACTTATTCTTCTCTTCTTAATCCGCCTCCACCTCCTCCTCCATCAACTCCTACAGCTGATGACTTTGCAGTTTTCTTCACAAATAAAACAAGAACCATCAGTGACCAATTCTCCACACCGCAGACTGAGGATAACTTCACAACGACTAATGCACGCTCTCTCTCCTCCTTCTCTCCACTCTTCCATTTCCAAACTTATCCTGTCCAGTCATCCTACTACTTGTCCACTTGATCCGATCCCCACTCACCTCCTTCAACTGATTTCTTCTTCAGTCATACCTTCACTTACTCACATTATCAACTCCTCTCTTCACTCTGGAACATTCCCCTCAGCATTTAAGCAGGCTAAGCCCACTGCTGAAGAAACCATCTCTAAATCCAGCACTTCTAGAAAACTATAGACCAGTATCCCTTCTTCCATTCATTGCAAAGACACTTGAGCGAGCTGTGTTCAACCAGCTCTCTATGTTCCTTGTACAGAACAACCTCCTGGACAGCAACCAATCTGGTTTCAAAAGAACCCACTCAACTGAGACTGCCCTGCTCTCGGTTACTGAAGCCCTGCGACTGGCAAGAGCAGCTTCCAAATCCTCAGTACTCATCTTGCTGGACCTGTCCACTGCTTTTGACACCGTTAATCACCAGATTCTCCTGTCCACTATCAGAAAGATGGGCATCTCTGGAACCGCACTCATGTGGTTTAAGTCCTACCTTTCTGATAGATCCTTTAGGGTGTCTTGGAGGGGTGAAGTTTCTAAGTCACAACAACTTGCTACTGGGGTTCCTCAAGGCTCAGTACTTGGACCACTTCTCTTCTCCATCTACATGACGTCATTAGGATCTGTCATTCAGAAGCATTCCTTATCACTGTCATTCAGGCTTTTCTTATCACTGCTATGCTGCTATGCTGATGACACTCAACTCTACTTCTCATTCCAACCAGATGACCCGATGGTAGTTGCTCGCATTTCAGCCTGTCTGAGTGACATTTCTAGCTGTATGAATGACCATCACCTTCAGCTCAACCTTACTAAGACAGAACTGCTGGTGGTTCCAGCTAACCCATCGTTTCATCACAACGTCTCTATACAGCTGGGTTCATCAACCATAAATCCTTCCAGGACAGCCAGATACCTAAGAGTTGTGATGGATCATCAGTTGAGCTTCACAGACAACATTGCTACAACGACCCGGTCCTGCAGATTTGCCTTATACAACATTAGGAAGATTAGACCCTTCCTGTTAGAGCAAGCCACCCAACTTCTTGTCCAAGCTCTTGTTTTCTCCAGACTGGAGTATTGTAATGTTCTCCTGGCGGGCCTTCCTGCATGTACTATCAAGCCTCTGCAACTGATCCAGGATGCAGCAGCGAGGGTTGTCTTCAATGAGCCAAAAACAGCTCATGTGACTCCTCTCCTCATCAGGTTACACTGGCTACCAGTAGCCACTCGCATCAAATTCAAGGTACTGATGCTTGCCTACAAGACGACCACTGGCACGGCACCAACATACCTAAGCTCACTAGTTCAATCTTATGTGCCCTCCAGAAGTTTGCGCTCTGCAAGTGAAGGACACCTTGTGGTGCCATCCCATAGAGGTTCAAAATCACTCTCACAGACCTTTTCCTGGAATTTGCACAGCTGGTGGAATGACCTCCCGATATCAATTCGAACAGCTGAGTCTTTACTCATTTTCAAAAAACATCTAAAGACTCATCTTTTTCGCCAGCACTTAACCAACTAATACTAGCACTTTCCTTTTCTTTTCTAGCATAATCTTAAAAAAAAAAAAAATAAATAAATAAAAAACCCTGGCTACGTGTTCTGTACTAGACTAACTGAGACTTGTCATGGCACTTGTATATTGTTGTTATTCTTTTGTTGGTCTGATTGCTTCTATTGTTCTCATTTGTAAGTCGCTTTGGATATAAGCGTCTGCTAAATGATTAAATGTAAATGTAAAAGAAAGTAAGTCTTGAATGCCAAACCTTTTTGTATTCAAGATATTTAGCCATGCCATTAATAATTAGTATGCAACAGTCTAAGTCGGATCCAAAAACAGTTGATGTTCATTCCAGTCCAAATAAGTACACATTACTTGATCACTGGAAGTTATGTTCCAGTGTTATTTTCCAGTGTTATAGAAGTTATTTTCCAGTCACCATAGTAACACTTAATGGTGGGGTCTTTTGGATGAAACATCAAATGTGCATGTTTTGTAATTACACTTCACAATGCAGCCTTTAGTCATGGAAGTCACTTGGCCCATCCTATAACAAAAAACACATCATTTCAGAGGAAATGTCTTAAAATATATAACACAAAAATACTGTTCATGATCACAGAAATAAATTTAAACTCATCCCTCAGCTTGTTAACATGAATGTTTATGAAAAAATTGTTCAAACAGGCCAGCATGACCTCAGGTTTAAAAGAGATGCTGTTTTCAAATTTAATGGAGCTAAGATTATCTAACAATGAACAAAACTTGTAAAAAAGAATGCAAAAGCATACATAAAAAAAGAGTACTACAGAAGAAAACCACATAAACAATAGCATATACTTTAAAAGTAATACTTAAGTGTATACTTAATATAATGTTTTGGAAACCTGTCTGCGTATTATTTACAATTAATTATGCACATTATTGACAATTATGTCAATGTATTATTATAGTTTAAATGTATATGCAATTTCCTGAACTTAAGAGTGCTTTTTTTCACCCACTTAAATAAAACTTAAAGCAATACACCACCATAGCGCCATTTTGGAGAATATGAGCTGAACGCAGGCATCGTACACTCTTCTGTGTCAGACGCGCCTCAAGGATATATTTTCTATGTGTGTTTACGCTTTGATTTGAAAGAAAACAACGCATCCTTGTGGCACGGCTGACACAAAAAGGAGTAAGCAGCTTGGATTCAGCTCATATTCTAGAAAAATGGCACGACGGTGATGTGGAGAGACACAGAGGAGACAAATTGTTGAATAAAGTCATTATTTTTGTTTTCTTCATGTACAAAAAGTATTCTCATCGTTTCATAACGTTACGGTTGAACCACTGATTGCGTTTGGACTATTCTGACGATGTATTTTATACTTTTCTGGACCTTGACAGTGTAATTTACTTGGCAGTCAATGGGACAATCACAAGCCTGCCGTTTTTCATCCAAAATATCTTAAATTGTGTTCCTAAGACGAACGAAGCTTTTCCGGGTTTGGAATGACATGGGGGTAAGTGATTAATGACTAAATTTTCATTTTGGGGTGGAGTATCCCTATAAGTATATTTTATATGTAATTTCAAAATTGCTTGGATTATCTTTGAAATATGGTTATAGTGTACTACATGTACTGATAAGCATTTACTATAAACTAAAATGACATTTCCATTTAAACTTTTAAGACATGTATGTATTGTGACGAGTCGGCTGCCTGCCCACTAATTATCAGCATCACTCAAAATCAGTATGTATTTTAAATATATATGTAGGCCTAATTACACATCTGTAAGAATGAAGTTGCAGTTTAATACATTTAAAATATATTTATACTTTAAAATTAACATTAAATAACACTATAGTTAAATGATAATCAGGTATGTGCTTTAGTTTGTTAGCCAACATATCAAAATAAGTGTATTTCTATAAAGCACGGCAACATATTATTAAAATGACTTTTCTTTAAGTTAAGACTTAATTTTATTTTGAAAAAGTACTTTAATGTGTTAAGAAAAATAGTCATGAAAGTGTTCACTCTTTTAAGAGCATGTTTATTTCAGGAATATTTTAAGTGACGTGACATACAGCCAAGTATGGTGACTCATACTCGGAATTTGTGCTCTGCTTTTAACCCATCCAAAGTGCATACACACAGCAGTGAACACACACACACACACCGTGAACACACACCCGGAGCAGTGGGCAGCCATTTATGCTGCAGCGCCCGGGGAGCAGTTAGGGATTCGGTGCCTTGCTCAAGGGCACCTCAGTCGTGGTATTGAAGGTGGAGAGAGCACTGTACATTCACTCCCCCCACCTACAATTCCTGCCAGCTGAGCCTCGAACTTGCAACCCTTGGATTGCAAGTCCAACACTCTAACCGTTAGCCCACGACTTCTCTTTTATTATCTGCAATACTGTATTATCTCTATTATCTCTATTATATTAACTCCAATTGTTTTTATTAAAAAAAAAACTGAAGGACAAGGTGAAATCGTCGACCATCCGCCGCCTCGGGAATCCACTCCTCTGGCTCTGCCTCGTCCCTCCATCACTCAGGCTTTGTCAGGCTCCTCCTTCCCTCCTTGGTTGCTCTGGCTCCACCGCGGCCTTCCGGATCCCCGCCTCCGCCTCAGTCACCGGCTCCATCTGCTCTGCCTTGGCCCTCCAGATCTTCATTGTTGCCCTGGCTCATCATGGCTGTGGCCTGGGTCCCGCCTGGCTCCTCTTCCTGCTCCAGCTCCCTCCTGTTGTCTTCCTGGATCCTTCCTTCATCGTCACCTCCCTGGATTCTGTTGCTCGTCCTCCTCCCGGGGGTCTGTCCTCCACCAGAACCTCCTCCTTGGTTCCCACCAGTTCCCCCTCTCTGTTGTTCAACTAGCACTCCCCCCTCCCGGAAAAAAGAAAATAAAAAAAAAAATCATTCACATGGCTTTTGGGGGCCACATAATAATGCATTAACTATTAATGAGAATCTTTCAGTTCCCATGTGTAATGTGCAGGGCTGAGTTCAATTATGTTTAATGACAAATACCTGATAATAGACTAGCATATAATAAGATTATTGAATGAGCAGGCTTTTAGCAGAAATTCCGCATTTGAGTGCAAAGCTTTTCTGTGATTATTTATTTATTTATTTAATTATTTATTTATTTTTTATAGAATTTAAAATGGCATATTGCTGATATTTCTTAGGGATGGGTTGTCCTGGGATACCTTGCAGTAGGGTTTGGACACATAAGTTTCATTGTGCGTCATCCTGAAGTCATGTTTGCTGTGCCGGGGCCTGACATGGCTGTCTTTAACCTAAAAGATTAGTTAAAGGTTGAAGGTCAGCTCTCAAGTGGGGAAGATAGTTAAGAAATAGTTATTAGCATCAGGCAAAATTGCCTTATGTCAACATAGTAATTTTCTAATTTAACTGACACTTTTGAGTAGTGCTGTCAAACACTTAATCGCGATTAATCACATCCAAAATAAAGGTTTTTGTTTACATAATATATGTATGTGCACTGTGTGTATTTATTATGTATATATAAATACACACCCATGCATGTATATATTTCAGAAAGATGTTATGTTTATATATTAAATATATGTATTTATATTCGAAATTACATGAATATAAATATAGACATAAAAATACAAATAAATATTTTCTAAATATATATTTTATGTGTGTGTTTATATATACATAATAATATATACAAAATACACACATATATTATGCAAACAAAAACTTTTATTTTGTTTTGTTTTAATCGTTTGACAGCACTTCTTTTAAGTAAACTACTTGTCCACTACTTATGACATGGTTTCAACCAAATTTGGGTGGGAACAGTGTGTAAAAAAAAAAAAAAAAAACAGACCAATGTCTTTGTTCCCTTCTCATGGACTGCAGGATTAATGTAAAATGTTACCCTAATGAAGCTGACTAAGGCTCAGTTCCTGTCTTCTGGAGTTCAGGGGGACAAAATCTTTTTGCATGGCTGTAAGCTTCTGATCTGACTCTAAAAATACAAGAAGAATATGTGATAATAACCAATATTATATTACAGAGACTAACAACAAAATTTACATTTCATATATTTTTATTTACTTTTATATTTTATATATGTTTTACATAGAGTATGTTCAATGTATATTGTTTAGTCTTTTTTTTAAAGTGCCATAGAATGATTTGATACAATATTTCAAATTGTTCTGTGATGTCCCCAGAATGTGTGTTAAGTTTTATCTCAAAATACCCCACAGATAATTTTTATAGCTTGCTGAAATTGCCACTTTTAGGGTATGAGCCAAAATGCGCAGCTTTTTGTGTTTGTCCCCTTTAAATGAAAATGAGGTGGTACTCCCACCTCCCTCTTTAGAAGAGTGCAGAGCTTCAAGAGCTCATGCTCACAGGCAGACCAGTGTTATGGTTTAACTGGTGGTGACTGTGTTACTGACCTCACATTGCTTCCAAATGCACTTTTTAACTACCACATTCCTATTTACGATCATTCTGGTAGCACGTGAAGGCAGCATTAGTGACAACAGGCAGAGACAGTGGTAACTTTAGCAACATAACCCTTATAGAGAGCCAAGAAGCTCTTCTGGAAAACAAAATATGACGCGTGACAATTGCTTTGTCTAGAGTCTGGACGTTTGAGCACAAAGCATTGGTATCGATCCCTCTTCAGAAGCAATATTTGCAAAATTCCAGCGCTTAACTGACCCTCGTTTGTGAGGCAGTCCAGCGTAAAATGTTAGCACAAACGCATAGGACTTTTCCATTTTTTTTCCTTCGAAAATGGGTCACACACCTCTGAGAGGAAGGACTGGTTTGTTGTTGACAGTCTCTCCTGGTTGTCTGTAAGTTTCTCTCCTTTGAACACAGAGCTGAGAGTCGGGCATCTGCGCTCCAGGTGAATAGGGCCTGGTAAAAACAAACCCATTAAAGTGACACACTTGATGAATATTTCATATGTTTACTTTCTGGAAAACTTGTGAGGAGCCCCCTTCATAAAATAAAAAGGTAGCTACAGATTTTAAAACACTTCTGAAGTAAAAAAAAATATTACATTTGATAAATGTGTTCAAATATTGCATTGCATTGATAACATTTAATTTAATATATTAAGTTCATGCTTTATCTCCTGTGGAAAATCACGGATATTCTGCATTGAAGAACATTTTCTATGGCATAACAAAAAGTTATTGTACATCTTGCAATTGTGTGAAGGAAACTCCTCAAATGATATTGTAATCCATTCATCATCATGAAGTTCCCGAAGCTTGAAAGGCTGAGGTATAAAGCAGACTTTCAGGGCTATTGAAAAAATATGTTACTGATTCTCTACATGGTTTCACATTGATCTCAATATAACAAGGTGTGATAAAATGTTATTTCTAGAGCTTGAATTTTCTATAATCAGACTTGACACAATCCTATTGTTAAAATGTGGTTGTTTTTTGATGTTGCATCAGTACCTGTGGTCACCTGACTGTCTGAAAAACCTGGAATAAGTTGTTTGCTTGTCTTGTATTTTATCTCGGTCTCTCATTGGTACAGCTAAATACTGAACTCATGTTGAATGAAATACAGTAAATAAATAAATAAAATTATTAAACTGCAACTTTAATTGCACTCTCTGAAACCACCACCAAATGATTACTCTTGCTAAGTAATAAATTACTAGCTAATTACATCTTAAACAGTGTTAGATTATTAAATGCTAACTAAATGCTACTAAATGCTAGTGGTAGCCTGTTGCATTACAGTACAAAGAAAGTTCACTTACCACATACACAGAGTAATGAGAAATGTCTGATAGTACGATGGCGAATGATTTGCAGATCCTGCGCACCAATGACAAACATCTAATCTTGTCAGCTGTATGGTAAGTATGGCCGCTCCATAGTATAGAGTCCTTGTGATCGCAAATCAATCAAGAGCAGTTTCAATAGCGGCTCCCTGATGCCCGCAATACAGTCGCCTATACTTACCCAACAATATAATTGTGAGAAAAAGTATTGAAATATATATATATATATTATCCTCCCATCTCCTAGGCTATTTATTCCCTTTAGGATTTCCGTAGTACCCTTCATTTCCTTTCTGAATACAGAACTGGGATATTGCGGATTGCGGGAGAGGGGGTGGGGGAAGGAATCACGATGTCAGCTTAACATTGTGATGTCTGTCAGCCATCGGCAATGGACAATGGCATCGTCTATTGGCCCAACCCTTGAATCCATGTATTTTTGTAAGAAAAATATCAATATTTCAAACGTAATAAACACTTTCTTTCTCACTTCCGTTGTCTGTTTTACATGGAAGCGTTCCGGTGACGAATGCAGAGAATGAACAAAACAAAATGGCAGTCATGAATTAGAAGTACAAACTGAGGATTTGCAAATAAAAATGTTGGAGGATTTCGATATAAGCCCAGAGGAGACTGGTTTTCCTTTGCTAAAGTAAGGAAACTTTGCTTCCTTTGCTCCTATAAACAAACTCGCGAGACTAACATATCTCAGAGGTGCGCACTGTGCATACGTGCTGCGTCATCCGCCAGAACGGCTTCCGCATATGACAGATAATGGAAGTGGGAGAATAGTTTTTATTACGTTTGAAATATGGATCTTTTACAAAAACGTATGGATTCACTGCAGGAGGCCTTTATTCACCCCCCGGAGCGGTGTGAGGCACCAGTGAGTTTTTGTGAAATAACCCTTTAAATCCTTAGCAATGCATATTACTAATCAAAAATTAAGTTTTAATATATTTACAGTAAGACATTTACAAAATATCTTCATGGAACATGACCTTTACTTAATATCCTAATGATTTTTGGCATTAAACAGAAAAATCAATAATTTTGACCCATATAATGTATTGTAGGCTATTGCTACAATTATACCTGTGCTACTTATGACTGGTTCTGTGCTCCAGGGTCACATTTTATAAAATGCAATAAAGTGCGTAATGATGACACTAATGTCACATGAGTGCAAATGCTTTATTTAGCAGGATGCTTGATATTGACAAATTATTTCATTGCAGGGTTGATGTTTACGGTAGTTGTGTATGAGTCCTTCATTTTTGCTCAGAGTGAAGAGAAAATTATTAGTCATTGAAAATTATTATATGAAAATTATTAGTCATTGGCGGACAGGGACCAAATATGCAGAAGATGCTGGAAAACCAAAGAATTTGTGGGACTTGGAGGATTTTTCTGAAGAACAGCAGGCACTTGAACTGCTCTGGACTCATGAAAAACTATCCCAAAACATAAAAACGGCTGTGGGTCATCCAGTGTATGTAAACTTTTGAACATTTTTATAAATTATACATTTTCATTTTTATAAAATCAGTAAATGTAAATATCTATTATGTAAAATTGCTTATTCATGACGGTACTAAAAAAAAATAGCATACATTATGATCCCTCTTATTTTGTTAAAATGATTGCATATTCTGCTAGGGCACAGATGGGCAAACTCAGTCCTGGAGGGCTACTGTCCTGCAGAGTTTCGCTCCAAACCTAATTAAACAGACCTGAAGCTAAACAAGGTCTTCAGGATTACTAGAAGGCTACAGGCAGGTGAGTTTGATTAGGGTTGGAGCAAAACTCTGCAGGGCAGTGTCCCTCCAGGACCGAGTTTGCTCATCTCTGTGCTAGGGGTATGTGAACTTATGAGCATAACAGTATCTTCTGTAGCTTCTGAAAGGCAGAATTAAATTAAAAAAAACATGGCATGGTCCTGATGGTGCCATTAGAGTTGTAGTATGTGTGTGAGAATCACTGTCCTGACTCGACTGTCCATTGCAATTGTATTCATTACTGTGTTTGTCTTTTGGTTAGTATACATTTTTATTGTTTCTTTTCAAAATTATGTTTTTAATCAGTTTAATGATTTACTTGAAGTGTCTGTGTTTGCAAAATATTTAAAATATTTTTCTCAATCTAAATGATGTTGCAGTCCTGCTGAGTTTGTTTAATAATATTTGCACTCCTGTTAAATGTTTGCTGTCCTGCATTTGCTGAAAAATAAAAATTGAGTTTTGTTGATGCCTTGCTCTGTTTGTGGCTTTGTTGACCGTTTTATTAGCGCATATGAAGCATTTTTGTATAGAAGGCCCGTAACATTTAAAACATATTAAATGTACAGTAATTTATAGACGTTTACTGAGACATGAGTGTCCGTTTACGGAGATGTAACTGCTTGTACCCTGGATTTTGCAGAGACTTTACTTCTCATGCACAGGGATGTACGTGGATTTAACAGTGAGTGAGTAAACATTTCCACCCGTGTCCGGGAGTTCCCTGAGTAGGGAACAAGACACTGCGTCCTCTAGGGGTCGCTATGGGGAATGCCTCGACGTGACCCGTGTCTGAAGCATACACTGAAAAAACACCAACAAGTTGGCTGGCGACAGCCCCTGACTTCATTATTTTTTAAATCTAAAGTGACATGACATACAGCCAAGTATGGTGACCCATACTCAGAATTCGTGCTCTGCATTTAACCCATCCAAAGTGTACACACACAGCAGTGAACACACACACACCGTGAACACACACCCGGAGCAGTTGGGGATTCGGTGCCTTGCTCAAGGGCACCTCAGTCGTGGTATTGCCAGCCCGGGACTTGAACCCACAACCTTAGGGTTAGGAGTCAAACTCTCTAACCACTAGGCCACGACTCCCCCAGTCGTAAAGTAGTAAAAAATATAAAAGCATCTATTAGGTCTAACTGAATGAAATTAAATATATTTGTTCTACATGTTGTTTGACAGACTATTTACAGCAGCACTAACTGCAATGACAGCACAATTAGTGGCTGTGCCCAGCATTAATAATGTTTAGTGTATAGCATGCAAATTAATGGGAGAGCTCACCCAAAAATGAAAATCATTTACTCCCCCTCATGTTGCCTAAGACTGACAAATGTGTTGGTTTTGATCCCCAGCATTCTTCAAAGTATCTTCATTTGAATTCTGCAGAAAAACAAATGTCAGAGGTTTGGAAAACGTATTTACAGTAAATGATGACATAATTCTGGGTTAACTATACTTTTAAGTAAGTTAATAGAAACACTTCTCACTAATCATCACTGTGCAGAAAAATAACAGTGAACAATGCAATAAAATGCTTGATAAATACAGATTCAGCAGATCCAAAGCCTGCTGTTGAACAGTAGGTCCCTTCAGTTAAGATTTTCCCCAGTTGCTGTAATTCATAAAATACTGTAATTCACCAAAATGTTTTTTTATGTTACAAATAAGTACATTGCTAGTGACCAGACTGACTTAATACAGTTGAGATTTTGCCAATACGTCCTTTACTGTATGTAAAATCACAAATATTTTTAGAAAGAAATATAGTAATTTATCAATAGGTTTCTTTATGTTCCAAAGTTTGTAGTACGTCCCTAGTTATGAGACTGGCTTACAACAGGTGATATTTTGCCAATATCTCCTTTACTGTATGTAGAGTGCACAAATATTTTTTAGAAAAAAGTTGTAGTGTTTTCTTATTTACAAGACTGACTTTCTACAGGTGAGAGTTTGCCAATATATCCCTTACTGTATGTACAGTACACACATAGTAAAAACAAACCTACAGTTATTCAGCAAGAGGGTTTTATCATGTTCCAAAGGTAGTCTTACATTTAGTCAGGTTTGCCCACTAGTAATTTTCCAAGTTGCTGTTTTTTTTTATGTTCCAAAGGTTGTACTACAGTCATTTTAGTGAAAATAATTGTGTACTGTACATATATGACGGAAGGTATTGGCAAAATCTCACACGTAGTAAGTCAGTTCTTGTTTCTAGGACAGGGGTGTCCAAACTTGGTACTGGAGGGCCGTGTCCTGAAGAGCTCATACAAAACCCAAAATAAACACACCTGAACCTTACTAGAAACTTCCCGGTAGGCATAAACTTAAAGGCAGGTGTGTTGAGGCAAGTTGGAGCTAAACTCTGCAGGACAACGGCCCTCCAGGACCGAGTTTGGGCACCCCTGATCTAGGAACATACCTGTACTACAACCTCTGGAACATGAAAAAAAAAATAAAAAAATTTGGTAAATTACAGTAATTTTTCATAAAATACATAAAACTTTCACCTGTAATAAGTCAGTCTTCTACAAACTACAACCTTTGTGACATGAAGAAAAAAATACAGTAGCATAATTTTTTAATGAAAATATTGTTGTACTGTACAGACAGTAAGGGAGATGTTGGAAGTATTGTCTAAGGCAAGACATTGGCAAAATATATTTAGTCAGTTTGCCCACTAGGCATTTACTATAGTCCTGGGAACATGTATTTGAATTAATTATTGTGCTTCGTTTTGTACTGTGAGGTAAATTTGCAGTTTTAACACAAATGGAACCTCATAAATTTTACTGGAGCATCCCCGGCGAAAAACATGTATTTTACCCCCCGGAATGCGATTTTTATCGGGAAACCCCTCCCAAAACACGATTGGGCTAGTTTTGGGCTAGTCACCGCTGACGGAGAGCCAGAGCCTGCCGTGACCAACAAGCAATTGCCACATGGAGCCAGACGCCGTGACGTCAGTCCAGGTGTGTGAGCCGGCAACACCGCCTGCCACGAGGGAGAAAGCCACAGACGGTGTGAGCACAGAGAGAAGCTCCACCCCTGCACCGCAGCTGAGGGTGAGCAGACTATGGAGTGCCAAAAGGGCCAAAATGAGGAGGAGGATCTTATTGACTGGGAGTCTGAGCTGGAAATTGAACTGCCCCCTCTCCTTTCTCCATCGTCTCTGTTGGTCCCGTCCAGCCCTCCTTCGTCCTTGGTTTCCTTGTCCAGCCCAGAGGGGGCTTCCGATCCCCCAGTGTCTGCTCCTAGAAAGTGTCCTCCAGTGCCTGCTCCTAGAAAATACCTGCCCTCCCACCCGCTCCTGCCTCCTCCACCGCTGTTGTCTGGCAGCCCCTCTGCTCACCCTCAGCCCACCATCCGTGGGAGCCCTGCAGGACTGCCATCCTCCAGCATAGCTGCGCAACCAGCTGAATGCATCATTCCAGAGTGCATGTATCCATACCAAGTTACAATGAAAAAACAAGTGTTCAACCTAGGGCTGTCACGATATTAGATTTTTCATACCACAGATATTGTGGCAATACGAATTCACGATATCGATATATCGTGATATCTGTAGAAACCTTGGGGGGAAAAGATATGAGTCAAATTATTTTTTTACTTTGTTTATTGAGTTTTTCTTTTTCACCCAACAAATGTAAGGATACTGATTAATGCAGGGCACAAGACTCTGGCTTTCTGTGTCTTCTTTGAAGCACCTATGAAATAACAAGAGAGAAAATACTGTCAAGTTCAACTATATGATGACTAAATATTAATGGTAACACTTTACAATGAGATGTCATTTGTTAACATTAATGTATTAAATAACATGAATGAACAATGAACAATAAATGTATTACACAATTTATTAATCTTTGTTAATGTTAATAAAATAGAGTCATTCATTGTTCATGTTAGTTCACAGTGCATTAATGTTTACAAACACAACTTGTGATTTTAATAATGCATAAGTAAATGCTGAAATTAACATGAACTAAGATTAATAAATGCTGTGGAAATATTGTTCATTATTATTTATGTTTTTTATATATGTTAACTAATGTAATTAACTAATGTTAACTAATGAACCTTATTGAAGAATTTAATGTGTTTATTTGTTTATTTGTAGTTTCACTCCATACCCAAGACCATTAAACCTGTGGGCAAACAAACTTCTTGTCTTCAGAGTTGTGTGAGGGAAGGGAGTTTATCCTGATGGTCAAAACAAAACTAAAGCTATGTTAAGGACAGTACAATGGCAATGGTTGTATAGTTTCCGACACGTGCTGTACACGGTAGACCAATCACAACAGACTGGACCATCTGACCAATCAGAGCAGAGTAGGCTCACAGAAAGGAGGGTTTTAGAGAGTCTGAATCTTAGAACGGCTTTGAACGAATCGTTTGAGAATGGCTGGAAAATTAGGTGATTTTAAATGCATATTTTGAGAAAACAAAAGTGTTTTTTGACCTTGCATGCATGTAATCCTATTGTAGGAGAGTCCCAAAACAAATATTAGGAACCTTAAAATAGCATAATAGGGGCACTTTAAAAATGAAGATTCCAAAAGAAAAGTTTACAGAATCTAAATTCATATTAAGAAACTTTAATATTTCTTGAGTTACGGGTATGCAGATATTGGAAAAATAATATTTCTGACACTCAAACAGGTATGTCCTATACAATTTATTATTATTATTATTATTATTATTATTATTATTATTATTATTGATAGAGGGAAACAAGATTTCTAGTTTCAACATTACTTATTCTTCAGACATTCCACTTTAAATACACTAAGCAGTCCCTCCATGATTTCACAGGACTTTTTTCAGATTTTTGCGGCCTTAAATAACTTATTTTGCTGCAGCTTTTCTCAAAATTTGTGGTGATATTTGCGGCATTTATTATTGTTTTGGGCTCCATTGTAGGGCTCCATACTAACGTTTGAGGACGCCAGCACCAGTGCAATTAAGTTCTACAAAAGGTGGCACCAGCACCTGACAGTAAAGCACTCACCCTAATCGCGCATTTACTTAATCTCGGAGATATTTATTTGATGTCTGCATTTACATATGCAAGATGTATTTTTTAGAGTGTTTGCTCATCTGCAATATGCCTCTAAGACGTTTCCTGTCAGATGTCAAATAGACATTTATAAGAATGCATGTAAAACAGACGTTTATCAGAGTAGACAGCAGATGTTTCCCAGATCTATAGCAGATGTCTTACAGATGTACTTGTGCTGTCTAGATAGTTGAGATGCAGATAAAATTAACTTTTATTACTGTCTAAATATAATTGAATAAATACAAATATATATATATATATATATATATATATATATATATATATATCGCCTTGGAAAAAAACATATATATATAATATATATATATATATGATAGGTAAAAATTGATAGCCTGAATGCACTGTAAGTCGCCTTGGATAAAAGCATCTGCTAAATGCATAAATTTAATTTAATTTAATTTAATATATATATATATTAGAGAGTGGAAATGTCTAATAAGCCTATAAGTACTTCTCTGCAGCCATCTTGGCAAATCTGAGTGGTATGATGCTCTGTTTTCTTTCAAACCAACACATAATTACATGAAAAAAAAAACGTATCCTTGTGGCACGGCTGATACAGAAGAGCATACGCTGCCTGCGTACTGCTCAGACTTGTCAAAATGGCTCTACGCTTCATAACGTTATGGTCGAATCACTGATGGCAGATGGAGTATTCTGATGATGCTTTTCATACTTTCCTGGACCTGGAAAGTGTTACTTACTTGGCAGTCTATGGGACAGTCTCAAGCCTCTCGGTTTTCATCCAAAATATCTTAAATTGTGTTCTGAAGACGAACAAAGCTTTTATGGGTTTGGAACGACATGGGGGTGAGTGATTAATGAAAAAAAATCATTTTGCGGTGGAGTATCCCTTAAAACTGCAGTGAGATCATATTGTTTTGTTTTGTTTTAGATGTATAAAACACATTTTCCAAATAAATGGTTTAAAAACAGCTGTTGTTTATCAATATATATTACTATTATATAATTTGAGTTTGAATAGACAGTGAGTACTGTATGACATCAAACATACAAGACAGCTGATCCACACCTCACAAACCATGAATAACTAACTATTCAGTGAGTTTTAAAATGTTCTTTATTATAATTAAAAAAAATTAATAAAATAAATAAAAAATAAAAATGGAAGCCTTTGTGTTTACATTACATGTATAAATCTCAAAAATTGCATATGCTGATTGAACCCAATAGATCTCTATTCTCTACTTTGCTTACTTGTTTTCTCTACTTGTGTTTAAGACTGTGATTACATAACAGTGAAGTATCTAAACCAGAGTTTAAGAGTTAAGCTGGCTTTCTTTCTATACATAAAGACTAAAGTCTGAGTCTAAGACCTACTAATGGTTTGGGTGTAATTCTGAATAGATGTTTGAAAGTATGCTGGAGTGTTTTTTTGCGGTTGGAATATAATGACGTAAGATTTTGGTATGAAATAACTGAAGAGAATTCCATTTATACTGGTTATGTGGGCCACTGCATTAAAAATGATGATGTATTTGCTTTTGGTAGTGAGGCTTGCTGTGAAATATGCAATCCAGGTCAGATAGTACAAAATGAGACTGAATGTTATTGATTTGGCCTCATTGTAATTTTTGGGCAGATCTCTTCCCATATAAGAAAACAGGAGACACAGGAAACCAAGAAACCAACTTATAAACAAGACTATAGTAAAGGTTATAGTGTTCCCCATTTCACAGATGAGCATAATTTGGTCTTTAAAAGTCCATGAGTCAGCAATGACTTTGACAGGATCAACAGTCATCCATATCACACAAGAAATTAAATGAATAAAAGAAGAAAATGCAATGAAGAGCCACTGGCCATTGTGTTTTACCCAAAGACTGTACACCTTAGGGAACTGAGCAGCCATTTTAAAAACACAAACAATTTGAAAGGAACGGACAGTCAAACAGGAAATACAGACAGTGAAGAAAAAATCAAATATGGCATTTCTTAGGAGGCAAAATACAAATGTGGGTTTTCCAAAGAAAAAGAACACACTTATAATAGACAAAATCAAACTGGTCAACATGAGTAAACACATGCTGCCACCAGCAGACTTTACCACTGGTGTGTTGTAATTGTATGCAAAAAGCCAAAATACAGCAATTAGAAGAATAATTAGGCATGCGGCGGAAAACATGACAATTATGGAGGGGATTTCTGTGAACTCAGGATAGACAACAGAACGTGTCTTACATGTCGTACTGCCCTCATCAGACCATTCATTCTCTTCACATGGAAAACAGGTATAGGGATCCCCTGAAAAACAGTAAAATAATATGAATGTTTAGTACTAGAATTTTGCAGTAATTGTAAATGAATGTGGGGAAATATTTTGTTGTCAAATATCACAATTCAAATAGCACCATAACTCCTGTAAACTATTCAAAAGAATAGATCAAAAGAGTCAATCATGTTCAAAAACTCTTTAAAAACTGCATTGGGCCACAACATAAATGTACATTGAAGTCCCTCAGAATTAAAAAAGCGGTTAAACTGTGTAGCCAGCTTGCTCAAGAGTTCAAAAAATTCACCAATGAAGTCTTTGTTTGCCTTTGGAGAATGATATACAAGGACAGCCAGCATAGGATTAATCAAAGGAATCTGTAACATCTGTAACTCAATGTCATTATTTACTCAGCCTCATGTTATTCCAAAGCCTGTATGACTTTCTTTCTTCTGAAGAACACAAAAGAAGATATTTTGAAGAATGCTGGTATTTGGTAACCAAAAAAGTTTCTATTGACTTTAATTGCATGGATAAAAAGAAATACAAATGAAAAATCAATAGGAACCAAAACTATTTGGTTACTAACATTCTTCAAAATATCTTCTTTTGTGATCTGCAGAAATGTATGTGGATTTGGAATCACATGGGGGAAAGTAAATGACGACAAAATTTAAATTTTTGGGTGGACTATCTCTTTAAATTCCAAGCTGTCATTTTCTGCTTCCTAAGGTACTTACCTGAAAAATTCACATAGGTGTTAGGTGGGCATTTTTCACATGAAAAGCAGCAACTATGAAAACCTTCAGGTTTCCTTGAATATCCCGCCTTACACTCAGCAGAGCAGTTTGAGAAAGGAACCTGAGAAAGGAATGAAAAAATTTATCATTAAAGTTAACATTCATCTCAATTGATTTTAAACATTTCTCCAAACTAAGATCGGTGTTCTCAAACTAAACAAACTATCTTCAGATGAACACAACCTGAAACCTGAATGCAATACAAATTTAAACACACATACATTTATAAGCTCTCGCTTTCAAAACAGTTAAAATTTTCGGCAGGCAATTTTTTGTAGAAACAATTTTGTTATACTGGTTGAAATCCTGATTATCCTGACAGCAATCAATACTTAAAGGTGTCTTACAAGCAAAATCGAAGACTTGGCAAAGTACACAGAGACGGACAATGCTGTAAAACAAGTATTTTTTGAGTTGTATTTATGATATTTTTGTGTTTTGAAAGGCATGATGTGTGAAAGGGGTGTTTGCAAAGGTTGTTTGAAAATAGGCCTATGCTTTATTTATGTAGTACCACAATGTGAATGGTGCATTCAAGTCACTTAAGAAAGAGTTGATCACACATGAAAACTACCTTGAAGTCGTAATTATGAGTAGGAAACTGAATATTCTTTTTATTTTATTTGTATTTTTACTTTTATTTTATTTTGTTATTTTATAGATATAAATCTTTTTACTTTTTTTGTAGAAAATGTAAATCGGCCTTTTGCACTGACCAAATTAGACCACAAGAACTTGACAAGTCCTCTGCACAATAATGACGTGTGTTGCAGCCTGGATTTAAATCACACCATGCTGGTTTTGTCTTAGCCTGGTTTCTCCCAAGGTTTATTTTCTCCATTTCTGTCACCAGTGGAGTTTTGGTTCTTTGCCATGGTCAGATTTGTCTTGCTTAGTTGTGGACACAATTTCTTGCAATATTGGCAGCTTAATTGCACAGACACTATTTGAAGAATACTGAACTGAGCTGGATGAATAATGAAATCACTGAATCAACGATGAACCAACTTTAACTGAAAACTGACTGTTTTCTTTTGTACTTTTGCATTATCAGCACACATTTTTCCAGTTTAAAACTGTAAAGCTGCTTTGACACAATCTGTATTGTATAAAGCACTATATAAATAAAGGTGACTTTACTTGACTTGACCAATTTGATGACCTGATATTGTAATTACGACTTGCTAACTCTTAAACACAAACTTCCCCAGGAGGACTTGAATACAACAGTGGCACAGGCTAGAGGTCTGTGCAAGACAATTTTTTTTAATCCTGCTCCCGCAAGGTTATATTCCGCACCCGCCCGCTCTTTGTTCACCAGTTGTCCGCTTAGAATAATTTTCTTCCCGAACCATTCCCGGTAAATTTAGATCTTGTTTCCAGAATTTCACATTTAAATTTCCGCTACTGAAAGAAAGAGAGATAGGCTAACAAATAAAAGTGTAGTCTGCATAAAATTGTACGTTATTTTATTCATCTTGTCAAGAGTCTTGAATTTATTGACTTTGACTTGAAATTATATTAATTATCTTAAGACACAAAATAAGTTTGATATTTTATGCAACACAGTAGGAAAAAAAATTGTCAGAGAAAATAAAAATGTACAAAAATTGTATTTCTTATTTTTATTTGACTTGTCAGGAAACAATTTGTTTAAAGGTGACCTATTATGCCCCTTTTTACAAGATGTAAAATAGGTTTCTGATGTCCCCAGAGTGTGTGTGTGTGTGTGTGTGTGTGTGAAGTTTTAGCTCAAAATACCTTACAGATAATTTTTATAGCTTGTTAAAAAGGTATAAGCCTTGTTTAGGGTATAAGCCAAAATGCGTCTTTTTCATCTTTCCCTTTAAATGCAAATGAGCAAAAGAGGGCAGAGATTCAAGTGCTCAAGCTATGGCAATACCAGTACTAGCCTATGCAAATAAACACTCCACTATTAGTACAAGCCTGTTAACTTTACAGAAAACACACTCAGTTTAAAAGTCAGTCATCTGATTGTACTTTGCTTAAAAAAATGAACTTTATGAATTACACAGATGGGTGCATGGCGCAATAAAAATAACTCATGGTGCCATTGCGTGCTATCACAAACTTATAAGTCCCACTTGTTATTATGAGCTCTAAAGATTCAGGCGGTCAATAACTTTCAAATGCAATTTTTAACTACCACTTTCCTATTAACAATCATTCTGGTAGCACGTGAAGGCAGCATCAGTGAAAACAGACTAAGAATGGTAGCTTTAGCAACATAGCCTTACAGAGTGCCAAGAAGCTCTTTCAGAAAGGCATTTTGGAAAACTTAACGTCTGATACTTATTTCTTCTGGAAGTGTGGCTGGATCATGAACAGTTGGCACTGCTCCATCCTTCAGGAGCAAATTTTGTGCAAAACCTGCTTTATACTGATCCTCATTCACAAAACAGTCGTGTGTAAAATGATTTGCGCAGACATAAATGAATTTCGATAGAGTTGAGGGAGCTTTTTCTTTGAAAACAAAATTAATCCACCTTGTCTTCATCTGCTCAAATTTCAGGAGTAAGGAGAGAGCTATGTGGATTCATACATCCAGCTACAGAACACCTTAAATGCTTGGGAGACATTCTCGTCAAGGCAGCAATGGCGGACTGTGTACAACTCACTGTGAACTCGCTCAGGGCGGCTCTATGTTAAAACGGCAGTGTCTGTCAACTTTAGTGGCCAGGGCCTGTGGCTAATGTGATGTCACATTAGCACCAAGACGAAAAACAGGTAGTTGGGAGACACTGCTTATAATTTATGGGGATTAAAAAAAAGAAGTGGGTGGATTTTTATCATTATAGGGTGGTTGTGTATGGAGATAGAATTGTTGCTTAATTCCAAATAAATAGATTATGATCCACAAATAAATGTAAAGAGATTTAAAAAATATTAAACATATTGACAAATAAATCTAATGAGATCCACAAATAAATCTTAAAGTTTCACAAATAAGAATTAAATTCACGAATAATTAAAATGAGATTTGCAAATAAAAAACATATTCACAAATATATATTTATGTCACAACCACAACTTTGTCTGGCATGCATTTGTGAATCGCGTCCTGTGCATTTGCGAATTGTGAAACATTTCTTGCGTCAAGACGTGCTGACAATCCACAAATACGTGGACTCCACCCACCGTCTACTCAAGCCAATCAGATAACAGCCACATTTCGCTGACCAATCATAGCACGATCTCGCTATAGCCAATCACGTTTTGCTTTACAATCAGGGCGGTCTCGTCCTGAGATAACTTCATTCATCTGCATTGGCTCAAATAGGTAATATAAGGGCCATTACAGTAAAAGATGTTTAAAACTGGATTTCGTTAGACCATTAGACTGTGTATCATGCCAACCAAGCCACAGTATTTTATGTTACGTGACTTTGAAAATGCCAGAGAAACAGAGCTTTAAATCAAGGCTATGGGAACAACAACGCTATACTGGATTCAAATTATGCAAGCGTCATGTTATTCAATATGGAAATAAAAGCGTAAATAAGTAACTGAATAATAAATAACTGAACTCAACCTCATAATAAACATTTGTTTGTGTAATCGTTTAAATTGCCGTCACACAACAGCCGACAGCATTTCCCAGTTTTTCAGTCACGCCGATGTATTTGAGCTCCTATGTGAATCTAACGATGTATGAAGGTTGTGATATTCTGTGATGGTCAGTTCACACCAGTGATAGAAATTAATCTACCAATAAGTTTATATATATATATATATATACATATATATATATATATATATATATATATATATATATATATATATATATATATATATATATTACCTTTTATAAGCATTTTTACATTTATAAAGCCATTTTTTCTTAAAGTGTGCATCACTTTTTGAGTCAAATTCTTGCATATAATTTGTCAATTAGAATAATGAGACATTTGGGCTGTTACCAAACAAATGGTATAAATATCAAGAAATGAATCTTTGAAAGAGGAAACAGAAGTGCATCTGAAGTGGCATTTAGATGTCACACTGTTTAATACCAGCAGAGGGACACAGGATGGTTTACATTTACATTTAGCCATTTAGCAGACGCTTTTATCCAAAGCGACTTACAAATGAGGACAATGGAAGCAATCAAAATCAACAAAAGAGCAATGATGAACAAGTGTTATAACAAGTCTCAGTTAACTTATAGCAAGGGCTTTTAAATAATATAATAAATAAAAAGAAAACAGATAGAATAGAAAAATAATAGAGCAAGCTAGCGTTAGAGGTGTTTTTTGCTTATGTTAATTCTATAATATATGAAAAGAAAACATAGAATACAAAAAGATTAGACATTTTTTAAGAAAACAAGCAGCAAATGAATAGAGTGCAAGTCTAAAAGAGACAAGTGTTTTTTAAGAATAGAATTAGAATAGAGAGTGCTAGAGTTAGAGGGTCAAATAAAGATGGAAGAGATGTGTTTTTTAGCCGATTCTTGAAGATGGCCAAGGACTCAGCTGTTCGGATTGAGTTGGGCAGGTCATTAACCTGCAGTTACAAATGCATAAATAATGTTTTGATATTTAAAAAAAAAAAAAAAAAAAAAAACCTCGAATAGTAACATTTGAAATTATTTTAAAAAAATTAAAAGATACTTTAAATGTGAAATTTAAACCACCAGTAGGTGGCAGCAATTCACTGTTAACAAGTGAGTCATTGCGATTCAACTGAATCATTTAAACGGTTGATTCATTCAGAAACGAAACGCTGTCATGTTGCTCAGAGACGAAAAACAGTGCTGTGGCTTTGTGTGGAGTTATTTTTGTTGTCGAAATACAGCAAAAACAAGCAATATGGTGTCTAAAACTTAAGTCTCTTAATTCACGTTTTGTTTATTGAACTGTATATTAATTATCACATAATTTTAATATCACATTTGAAATCATGTTGATTTTTGAGACACGACATTTATATATATATGTATATATATATATAAATTTATAATAATTTAAAAATTTATATTAAATAACTATATTAAATTATATAAATAGACATTTTCTGCTCCCATATCTTGAATTTTGTGATCATTCGAAATGTAACTTTATATACATTAATAATTTATATTTATTTAATAAACTGAATTATACAGTGAAAGAACGCACTGTAAATGCGCACTAGTCTAACCTACTACACTTCATCACGCACTGTTTCTTTGGCATTTTCAAAGTCACGTAACATAAAATACTGTGGCTTGGTTGGCATGATACACAGTCTAATGGTCTAACGAAATCCAGTTTTAAACATCTTTTACTGTAACGTTACCCCTTTTATGGCCCTTATATTACCTATTTGAGCCAATGCAGATGAATGAAGTTATCTCAGGACGAGACCGCCCTTGTAAAGCAAAACGTGATTGGCTAGAGCGAGATCGTGCTATGATTGGTCAGCGAAATGTGGCTGTTATCTGATTGGCTTGAGTAGACGGTGGGTGGAGTCCACGTATTTGTGGATTGTCAGCACGTCTTGATGCAAGAAATGTTTTCACAATTCGCAAATGCACAGGACGCGATTCACAAATGCATGCAGCTATCTACAAAATGCACAGGACGCGATTCACAAATAAATGCCAGACAAAGTTGTGGTTGTGACATAAATATATATTTGTGAATATGTTTTTTATTTGCAAATCTCATTTTAATTATTTGTGAATTTAATTCTTATTTGTGAAACTTTAAGATTTACTTGTGGATCTCATTAGATTTATTTGTCAATATGTTTAATATTTTTCAATCTCTTTACATTTATTTGTGGATCATAATCTATTTATTTGGAATTAAGCAACAATTCTATCTCCATAGTTGTGTACGCACACTGCGAACACACATTTATGTCCAAACAACATGTGAAAGTGAATTTTGCATAATAAGTCCCCTTTAACATTTACAACACAATAGGAAAAAGTGTCGCAGAGAGAAAAAAATGATAAAACTGTAGGTTGTACAAAAATAGCATGATAGCTATTTTTATTCGTCTTGTCAAAACACTAAATTCGTTTGACATTTCTCTGACACAGTAGGAAATGTGTCGCAGAGAAAAATAAATAAATACGACATCTGTGATTTAAAATTATAGGCTAAGCAAAATATAAACAAAACTGAGTTGAACGTCCTTCAAGGGTAGCGCATTCCACACTTTGCTCCATCCTTATTGTGCTCTGTCACTCATCGACAACCTGCCTGTTCTGAGCATCATTATCCACACACCCTCAAGCACCCCGTTCGGGTCAGGGTGCCAGTGGCAGTATGTTTGTTCTAGAAACTGTGTGAATACTGGGCCCATTCCAAAAGCGCCCTCACAAACACCCGCTGTTATAGTGAGAAAAATACAAAACAAATATTTTCAAAAAGAGCAAATTTCATCTTCTAGTTATCACAAGTGTCAAGTCCAGAGCAAGAACGCTCAAGTCTTGCGATTTTACTGGTAAAACAAGCCATAGAGACCATTCCGCCAGCTCAGAGCAAGTCAGGCTTCTACAGCCATTACTTCCTCATCCCCAAAAAGGATAGCAGCCTCTAGCCCATCCTAGATCTCAGACACCTGAACCGTGCCCTCATGAAATGGCTGTTAAGAATGACTACCCTAAACCAGATCCTCTCAAAAATATGCCCAGGGGACTAATTCTTTTCTCTGGATCTGAAAGATGCTTACTTTCACATCCAGGTAGCCCCCCATCACAGATAATTCTTGAGATTCGCCTTCAAGGAAGTGTCATATCAGTAAACGTTCCCACCCTTTGGGTCCCTCGCTCTCCACACTTTTAGGAAATACATGGACGTGGCCTTCTCCCCTCTGAGGCAGATGGGAGTCCACACTTTGAATTACCTTGATGACTGGTAGTCAGAGGCCAAACTAATATCCCACAGGTCCCTCCTCCTCAGCCACTTTGAGGGCTTGGGACTCAGGGTCAATTTTGCCAAGAGCTCTCTGTCTCCCAGCCAACGAACTTTGTTCCTGGGAGCAGTTTTTGACTCAGTCCACATAAGGGCGGTAGTCGCGCCAGAACGTTCACTGGCCATACAACAGCTCACGGTGTCTTTCAAAATCAGAGCCTCTCGCCCTCTCAGAATGTTTCGAAAGATGCTGGGCCTGCTCAATATAAGACCCCTTCAGTACTGGCTGAAACCTCAAATTCCGCCCCATGCGTGGCATCACGAATGCATTTATGTCATAGTGAGCTAGGCATGTGTAACTGCTCTGGCCACTTGGAAAGACCTACAGTGGTTCAAGCAGGGCGTGACTATGGGCTTGATTCACAGAATGAAGGTTGTCTCAACGGATGCATCCAACACAAGTTGGGGAGCTCTGTGCGAAGGCAGACTGACCTATCTGACCTGTCTGACCTGTCCGACCTGTCATATCGGTTCCCACGGGAATGCAGACTTCTAGCACAGACACTGCCTACCCTAGTTTTAACAGACAATTAAAATAAAGCCTTATAATCTTTATTCATATGGAAGTTAATAGATTTCTACTGCATGGATTAGTAAATAAAACTTAAGTAAATACAAGTGTGCACAAGAGGACCAGAAGCTTGCAGTATTTTTATATTGCACAGTAACCTCTCATATGTGTAAATATCAAGAACATTTTGATTCTTAATTTCATGGCCCCTTCTCAGCAGCAAACCTGATTCCTCATTTATCATGACAATAAATTGTATTGTTTTGCTAAAGTAGAAGTCTGTTAGTTGACATTCATTTTGCAATATGTGTAAAACTGATTGAGAAAACTGTAATCTAGAAAGCTAAATGTTTGGATGAAGGCTCATGTTATGTCCCAGGATTTTTTTTTTAAATGCCATTGTTAACAGCCTGCTGGGAAGTGTAGTTTTTGCCTGTTTTCCTCTGTTCTTCCCTGTCCTCTCACAGGCTATGTTTACATGCACACTTTTTGGTTCAGTTGGACTGAATTCATTACGACTGATGAATCTGATTGTAGTGTTTACATGAACGTTAAATAAAGTGATTGGGTTGATGTGCGCATTTATATGTTACAAGCTTCAAATCGGAATAGATTTTTTTTTTAGACATGCGCACACTGCACAAATAGTGAAAATGAAAGTGAAAAGTGAAAGTGACATACAGATAATATCAAGTTTCTCACTGTTTGCACATAATAAACACTTTCCTACACGGTTTCTTTATTTGTTTTTAACAGCAGAATTAATATTTACCCGTTTATGGATAAATAGAAATAAACCGCTGTCCTGCTCATATTTATCAATGGGTTGCCTGTGGATGAGTATCCAAAACAAGGTTGTCCTGCTCCACTTCACAGTTGCAGAGTGAAAGGAGAGTTTTATAATGACAGGACACACATTTATACAACACTTTATTCAAAAGGAAGAGCCACTCGTTTCATGCGTCAATAAACAGATTATTTGGGTGTATGTAAACATAGCCACAGAAGCTTAATTGATGTCACCTGTCCCTCGCTAGTGAAGAGGAGCTTGCATTTGTACAGAGGGAGCGGGCTGTTCAACAGAGAGAGCTTGGCCTGTCTGTTTTCCCAGATCTCATTGAAGTTTGCCTTAGTGCTTCTTCAAGAAAGCCTGTTGTACTGGCTGTAGTGACTGTGAGTTATTTTTGCCTGCAGACGCATAAGGAGGTGGGTGTCACTTTTATTTTATCAATGTTTGCTTTTCTCCTGGTTTTGTTGGGACAGTGAGGAAGTCAAGGAAGAGACATGTTGTTTATTTTGACACTTTGTTTGATAGGTAAGTTATATTCCCTTACTCCCAAGAAGCATACTTCTTTTGTTTGTTATTTTGGCCTTAACCTCCTCCTGAAGCTAGAAGCATCTTATCTTTTCTTTTTTAATTATCCATACCGTTTACCTTTTCTTTTTCCCCTTCCCCCTAACTGCTGTACAAAAACTTTACATTATAAATACAATCTTGGGAGTCACGTGATGCTCTTGTTCTAAGTGGCACGTTTTCGCCGAGCTCCCGCGACCATCGCGCTATTTTCTCATTTTACATTAAACTGCGTGGCTGTTTATTTCTTTAATTTTCATTATCCAACCCGTAAACATGTCAGGATCAGGTCCCGCGCCTTCTCAACAAGAAACTAGAATGGGCCGCACGACAGCAAAAGGCCAACCGCCTACTAATCAGAGCAACAAAGATGATGGTTCTTCAACTGAACAGTCCAGTCTAGTACAGGCTGTAACTGATAATCTAAGCGCCTTCCTGGACGAGAAATTCGCTCATTTAGAGTCGACGTTAGACACCTTTACAACCCGATTAGAGGATTACACGAAGCGTATCACGGAGGCGGAGAGCCGTGTCTCCCAGACCGAGGATAAAGTGGCGGAACTTCACAACAAGATATCGACATTGGAAAAAACTGTGCAGTCCCTCTCGGAGAGAGCAGAAGACGCCGAAAATCACAGTCGGCGGGAAAATATTCTGAAGGAGGGCGCAGAGGTTCGCCAACCTGTTAAGTTTTTTGAAACCTGGCTGCCCAAGCTGCTGGAGATTGAAACAAAACATGGCGCCATTAAAATCAACCGGGCGCATAGAACACTGGGCCCGCTCAAACCCAACCGCGCACGCCCTGTGCTGATTAAGCTTCACAACTACTCGGAGAAGAGTAAAATCCTGGCTGCTGCAAAGAAGAAGGAGCGTCTCGCATATGAGGGAATTGACATTCTCATCACACAAGACCTGTCAGTTAGAGTCAGAGAGGCTAGACGGGCATACAACGACGTCTGCGGTCAGCTTATTCAAAGAGGTGTCCGTTTTGTGATGCGCTACCCTGCTAACCTCTGTTTCAACCATAATGGATCTGACCACTCTTTCCATTCTGCACAAGATGCACTGGCGTACCTGAACGGATTGGACTAAAATATTATGTTGACATGATTGGCTGGGATGAGCGCTGCTTCACATTACCACAGTCGCTAAATGCTTGAACAGACAGTTTTCATGGTACATTTAAAGTCCTTCTATTTTGTCTCTACTGTTCAGCACAAGTTTAGATTTGCGGTGCATTTAAAAACTTTCTTATCACTTACTGCTCAGCAGCAGTATGATGTTGAGTGATGTTGCTATGCAGCGGATTATTCCTATCCCAGTATAATGTTTATTTTAAAATGTATTTGATTTTTTTTTTTTATTTTTTTTTTTATTTATATATATATATATATATATATATATATATATATATATATATATATATATATATATATATATATATATATATATATTTTTTAAGGTGTTCTGTTCAGGGCACATACAGTGATTTCAGCCACTTGGTTGTTTTTATGTAATATTACGTGTGATGGGAGTGGGGGGGCTAGATAGAGTTAAACTCCGTCTTTCGGTGTAATGTGGCTGCTATTTTTCACGTCCTCCACACTTTTTTTTTCAAGCTTAATTGGGGGGAGGGATGTGCTTATTATGCAAGGTTTGCAATCTTTTTTGATATCGGGGCAGGGATGTTTTGGTTTAGTTTGGTGTGTTATTTTGTTCATTATTATTATGACCATTCTTTGTTCTGTTTTAACACCCCAGAGCTCTTTTATACCCGTTGTTTGGTTTTAAGACTATTTCTATCTTATGGTAAAATTTGTCTATGAGTGATCTTAAATTAATTAGCCTCAATGTTAAAGGCATTAATAAAATTATAAAAGAATTTTATCAAAATCTTTATTCATCAGAATGCCACTCAGTAGAGCAAAGGATGAGCCATTTTCTTGATAACATTAAGCTCCCCTCTCTCACACTGGAGGAGCAAGTGGACTTATGTAGGCCAATTACAGAAGAGGAAGTTCTTGACACTATAAACTCTCTGAGGGCAGGGAAGGCCCCTGGGCCAGATGGCTTTTGCCCAGAATTCTATAAAAAAATGGGAAAAGAAATAGTAGGATCACTTACTGAAATGTTTACAGATTCATTGAAAAATGGTCAGCTTCCACCCACTTTAAATTTAGCAAATATTTCACTTATTCTTAAAAAGGATAAACCACCCGATGTATGTAGCTCTCATAGACCTATTAGTTTAATTGGAGTTGATGCTAAGATACTCTCTAAATTGCTGGCCAGAAGACTTGAGATGGTTCTCTCTAATCTTATAAACCCTGATCAGACTGGCTTTATTCAGAAGCGTTTTTCTATTATAAATATAAGAAGGCTCCTGAATGTAATACAATATACAAACCAACAGCATTGTGAGTTGCTGGCTCTGGAGCCTCTAGCGGAGGCTGTCAGACAGCATAGAGGTATAACGGGTATTTCAATGATGGGTGAAGAGCACAAAATAGCACTGTATGCAGATGATATTCTGTTGTTTTTATCATCACCCAAATTATCTATACCAACAATGCTGTCTTTATTTGATGAGTTTGGTTTTATCTCAGGTACAAAATAAATTTTAGTAAATCTGAAGCCTTACCTTTAGGCAATTTTAATACAGAATCTTTGATTAACTTCCCCTTTAAATGGTCCAAATCCGGATTTGTCTACCTTGGGATTAATGTGTCAACTGACCTGAATAAATTATGGAAACTTAATTGTGCCCCGTGTAGCTATGAGGCCTGAACCAGACAAATTAAAGATTCGATCGGGAGCCTGGTTGAAACATGAGCCGAATTCCACAGAAAGGCAGGATGTTGTAAATCAACTTCTAGCACCACAGTCTGAAGCAAGATAACTAACCAACTCTTTCACAGAACAGCTTTCAACATTAACACCATTAGAACAATTATTGACAATTTCAATTCGAAGTAGAGATTATCTAATTTGGGGCAAGTAATCGAAGAGATGGACAGTCTGACCCTCACATGTAAACCCATGAGAGTAAACAAGATCTTTGGATTGACTTCCCCCCCACCTAGCAGAACCAGACTGAAATTCCTAAGGAGACCTGTTAACCCCTCTGGTCTTCACAGGACACATCCTTACTCCCCAGAATGGCACAGAGAATGCCTTCCAATGCATATATGCACCAAAAAAATGAACTCAAAAAAGACTTCTAAATGGATATCAGTCCATTGCTTAACTCCATATCATTTATGTAACCCACACATTTGACTTTCATGTTTCTAATCACTTATTGTGTATGTCTTTTTAAATAACTCTTGAATAGCTTAAGGGATTATATTCATGTTTAGTATGTGTGTGTTCGAATCTTCTTGCTTGAAACGTTTCTGACCATCAGTTATTTGTCAAATGTATCATATTCTTGTTATAGGAATCATGTCCAAATTATACCCTGCAAGAGCAGGAAAAATTTGGACCACGTGCTTGATAAGATAACATATGATTTATGAATGGGTGGGACAAACAATGCAACACCCCGAGAAAAGACAATATCTAATTGGTCAAGACAACATTTGAGGTGTGGCCAAAATGCCAGTTTAAATACTCAGGACACCATCAAATTTTGCTTTTAGCTTTTAGCTTTCGTTTAGCTTTTGCTATCAGTCATGCCGGCTTTTTAGGCTGCTTTTTAGCTGCTGCTTTTAGTCATGCTTTGTCATCACTTTTAGCGCTCTTCGAGCGCCGTTCCAGCGTGCTTCGGCCTGCACGCCTGCTGCTACTTAGCCACGATTAGAAGAAACACCACCTAGTTTCGTCAAACTTTACTTCTATTCTTTTACTTTAGTTTCTTTTCTTTTCCGTTTGAGAGTTTCGTGTTCTGAGTTAAGTTTTGTAAAGCCGTGTCTCCGAGTCTGACCTTGAGTGCCCGTCTGAAACTTCAACCAGCCCACAACTCCGCATCTTCAGCCAACGCCCAACCACGGCGTCACTTCAACGACTACTGTACTTCCAGCCAATCAGCAACCTCGGGAAACCCCCTTTTCATCGACAACAAAGGGAACCCCATTACACAGGCATCACAAGTAACGTACCTCCAGACTCTGATCTGTACTGGTGTTATCTAATATACTTTTAACCTAATTGATGAACTCAATGCGAGGGTTAATTAAGTGACTGATGGTTGTTCATGTCTATGCAATTTCACGTATTGCTGTAAACTTGGGATTTCACATTTTCATTCTCTTAAACTCATTGTTCCCATAACTTTCTATCTTCCTGCAACTTGTGTTAATGTGTGAGTGCGTGTGCTTATGTGTTAGATTAGTTTATATGTCTTAGATTTATCTAATAAAGCCTTTATTCATATTGAAAAGAGAAGTATCTTGTGTTTTGTGCTTACAAGTTAATGTCTTAAACTGTCGATCTTGTTACTGTGCTAATTAATAGTGTTTTCACTATACTTTGGATATTAATATCCAGCGCAGATTTGATGTTAAACAGCTCGATCAGTGAATCGCAGGCCGTTTCAATGATCAGCCGTGAAACAGTGATTCTGTTCAAATTCCCTTTAAAATCTTAAATGATTCCCTTTGAGCTAAATTGACCTGTTTTCCTTTCACACGATTATTCATACTGTTAAAAAAGATTTAAATCCCTGGCAAGCTCTTCCTCTTTCGCTGCTCGGTAGGATAAGTTTAATCAAAATGAATATTCTTCCTCGATTATTGTATCCTCTTCAGATGCTGCCCTTATGGTTAAGCAGGAAAGTCTCTGCAGAGCTGGAAAGTGCTTTTTCTAGATTTGCATGGAATGGCAGGAAGCCTAGACAAAAGATCAAATCTTTACAGTTGCCAGTAGAACTGGGTGGTTTAGCTATGCCTAATATTCTATATTATAATTGGGATTGCCATGCGAGACTCATTTGGGAGTGGTATAGGTCCTACTGTGATCTGTGTCCTAGTGTGGATTCCTGGGCTAGTTCCACATTCTCTATTCGGAGCCTGTTTGCTTGCCCCTACAAGCATGTGGATATAGTGAGGAAAAATCCGATACTTCACAATTCGGTTAAAGTTTGGCGTCAGATCTTAAGGTTCTTTGGGGAAGGTGCAATTTTGTTTAGGTTGAGTCCAATTTATCTGAATCAGGACTTTGTCCCCGGGTTTAGGTTTGTCTATCTTTAAAGCATGGCACATGAAAGGAATCCGTGTAATAGGGGACTTGTTCCAGGATGGCTCCCTAATGTCCTTCCAACAATTGCGACAGAAGTTTGATCTCCCAAAGCAACACCACTTTGGTTATTTACAAATTCGGCAATATGTTTTTTCAAAACAAAGATATGCACTGGATTCGCCAGCTCTTAGCAATTTGGAGGGTTTCCTCCTCAACTAATGCTGCTCACTTTTTGTCTAGGTTTTATTCTTTTATATACTCACATGCCCCTGGACTCTTGAATACAATAGCTCACAAATGGGAGAAAGACCTATGCAATGAATATATAGATGATGACTGGCAGGAAGCCATTAAAAGTGTAAGGTCCACTTTTATTTGCAACCAGCTCAGAGAAACTCAATATAAGATATTGCATAGATTACATGCAACGGCAGTTATAATGAATAAAATTGATCATACTATATCTGCCCTGTGTGTTAAGTGCCATACAGAGTTGGGGACATACTTTCACTGTTTTTGGAGTTGCGAGTATATCTCTAGATTTTGGAGCTTCATTACTTGCGAAATTAACACCATTCTTAAAATAAAATTGAAAAAAGATCCTGGTCTTTTTCTTCTGGGGCTTCCATCCAAGAGACAGGCAATGACACTTACACTGGATGCAATAGGATACAAACTGTTAGATAAACTACTACTTGTGGCAAGGAAATGCATCCTTATTAGATGGATCAATGACACTCCCCCCTCTGTGACTCAGTGGTATAAAGAGATTTTTGCAGTTTTGCCCCATGAGAGACTGGCTGCAGTGCATAGGGGTAATGTACAGAACTTTTATAACCTATGGTCTCCGTTTATAGATCACCTGCCTTTGGATGTGAGAAAAATAGTCATATGTGCCAATAAGGGCTCTCTGGGGTGTGGCGCCCCTCCTTCTGGAGGTGGGCATTGCAACTTTGCAACTTACAAAGAATGGTCTGGGTTCTTTTGTCTTCTGATGTTCTTTTCGGTTTCATATGACATGTATCAGTCTCCACTTTAGGCTGGAATCTTTTGATGATAGATTAATGTACGGGAAATATTTTAATGTGCCTTTCTGTAGGTTTTGATTGCTAAACTTTGTGTCTAACCTAATCACCAACATTATTATTAATTATTTATAATTGGTATTATTTTTACACTTTTATACTGTAGTCTCTTTATCTATTTATTATTTTGAATATGTTTATGCATTTTTTTTTTTTTTTTTTTTTTTGCTTTGGAGGTGTTTTTGTAGTTTTATTTGAAGCCAAACCAATAACTTGAAGATCTTCTGTTAAGGTATTTCTATTTCCCTCGGGAAGACACATTGTATATTGTACATGCTAACACTGAATAAACATGTCAAAAAATAAATAAATAAATAAATAAATAAATAAATACAATCTTGAACATTAAAAACTTACAGAACCGTTGTTATGCCAGAGAAGGAGAGAGTTGTTTATGGTGAGTTTAATTTCTTGATGTTTCTCATATGAGCCCACCATCTCAAACTGTGGAGGATTCACATCAGTGCGCCAGAGCACAACTGCAAAACTGATGGTTGGATCAAAATGATCATCATATTTAATTTGACGGCCATTGAGTAGAAAATCCAACTTCTTTATTTCTCCCAGAAGCTGTTGTGAGGTATGTGTATATATATAAAAAAAAAACACACATAACTAAATTATCTTCTTTAAATTACAATTATATTACTATAATATTTATACAATTTATATTACTTTTGTTTTACTCTTTTATTAAATTATTGCACAATAATTAAATAATATAAGCAATAATACAATAAGGCATAATATACTATATCATTAAAATACAATATTATTCATTATTTTATAAATTAAAACATTACTTCAACCATGTAAATAAAACAGTTATTCAACTTGTCATGGATTCACATGAGATCAGTTACCATGTATGGCTTGACCAATGTATTTTTGTGGCATTCAGTCATGTCGCACTGCAGAACTTTATGTAATCCATGAGCTATGGTATATATAGCAGCATAGATGGCAAAGGAGTGTGTGGGATTTTCATTTATAATCTCCTCTGCAGTCAACAATGAGCAGTGATCACAAACTTGATTACATGTCTTATTCCTCCCTTGGACTTCACTCTCAGCTCTATCATTATGGCCATCATCAGTTGTTCCTCTGGCTTTATAGACAAATTCATTAAATCCGGGCAATGACAACAGTTTCTCCGTAATGCCAATGATTGTGCCAATTTTCCCAATTCCTGGCTCAGTTGGAAGCTGTTTATTCATAGCCCAATGCTGACTTGCAATCCATACTTTGTCTTGGATGTTGTTTGCTATGGCTGCTTTGATCATTTTGGTTGCATATTGTGGCCAAGTAAACATTACAATGACATTGATGTTGAGCTCATCAATCTTTTTAAGCGTTTGACTATAGTTTGTATTTAGGCTCAGACCCTCTTGATAAGCCAAACAAATGCCAGTATTTCTTATATATTTGTTAAACAGATTTAGTCCATCCAAATCCTGTTGGTTACCAAGAAAGGCAACCCAGTTCCATCCAAACCACTGTATGATGTGAATAATCATCTTTATCAGGTTTTTGTTGCTAGGAATTGTTCTTACATAAGAAGGATACCAAAGTTTATCGCTGAGCACATAGCTAGAAGCTCCATAATTCACCTTTGAAAGAGAAAAAAACACTTATATAGACAGTTGAGGTCAAAAGTTTACACACACCTTGCAGAAATTGCAAACTGTTAATTATTTTACCAATAAGAGGGACCATACAAAATGCATGTTATTTTTTTTAGTTCTGACCTGAATAAGATATTTCACATAAAAGGCATTTACATATAGTCCACAAGAGAAAATAATTGTTGAATTTATAAAAATGATTCAAAAGTTTACATATGCTTGATTCTTAATACTGTGTTGTTACCTAAATGATTCACAGCTGTTATTTATTTATTTATTATTATTATTTTTTTTACTGATAGCTGTTCATGAATCCCTTGTTTGTCCTGAACAGTTACTGCCAGCTGTTCTTCAGAAAAATCCCTCAGATCCCACAATTTTTTTGGATTGTCAGCATTTCTGTATGATTTTGAGATCCATCTTTTCACACTGAGGACAACTGAGGGACTCATATGCAACTATTACTGAATCTTCAAATGCTCACTGATGCTCCAGAAGGAAAAACAATGCATTAAAAGGGTCATATGATGCAATTTAAATTTTTCCTTTCTCTTTGGAGTGTTTCAAACTCTTGGTGCATAAAGAAGATCTGTAAAGTTGCAAAGACTAAAGTCTCAAATCCAAAGAGATATTCTTTATAAAAGTTAAGACTTGTCTACGCCCCCCTAAAATGCCTCACTCTAACACCCCCCTACATCTCTACGTCACTATGTGGGAAGATTTTCATAACGCCACCCAAATGTTCAAGCAAAGAAAGAAGGCATACATATGTAAAGGATTTGCCACTGATGATTCAAACGTGAATTTTGAGCAGTGTGTTGTTTGTTGTTTTTCCGATCACAAATGCAGACATGGTTTTATGTTTACGCGGCACGATATGCAATGCAACTCGTGAAAAGACAATATAAGTCATTATAATCAGTAATTATGTCCCCACTGGATGCAACCACTGTCCTGTTTGTAATGGGTTTTATTGTTTTTGTCCTATCATGCCGGTGTTCTGACTGGGACACGCCATAACAGTATATGTTGATGGGCGTAACATTTCCGTCAGACGCTTGAAACATTTGGCCAATCACAATGCCCTAGACAGCAGGCCAATCAGAGCACACCTCGCTTTTCAGAACGATGAGCTTTGTAAAAAAAACAATGCATTTCAGAAGGCGGGACATAGAGAAGAAACGATAATGTACAGTATGTGGAAAATAATGTATGTTTTTATGTCACAGTACAATTTTTTTTTTTTTTTTTACCTTAAACCGCATAAACACATTTCATTACACCAAATACACAAAATAATGTTCTTTTTAGCAACATCATATGACCCCTTTAAGAGCCAGGGGGTGAAAACTATATATAAATATATATATATATATATATATATATATATATATATATAGATATATATATATATATATCTCGCAAAAATCGAACCTTTCATTGAAGGAAAATAATTGAAAGTGGGGGGAAAATGACATTATGAAATGTTTTTCTCCAAAATACGCTGGCCACAATTATTGGCACCTCCAGAATTATTTTATGAGTAATGTATCTCTAAAGAATATTTCCATTCATATTCCCATTTTTTTTAGCACGCCAGGGTGATCATGAACATGAAATTGTCCAGCCATGACTCCCTGTTTCACAGGAGTATAAATATGAGGAAACACAAAGGCCAAGTTATCTTAATCATTCATCACTATGAGTAAAACCAAATAATATAGTTCTGATGTGCAGCAAAAGATTGTTGAAAAAAAAGAAGAAAATAGCTAAAAAGTAAAAAGTACCCCATGCCCAGGGTTAAATATACTGCTGGATCTTTAATGTTGTGGGCCTATTTTTTATTTTTATTTTTTATTTTATTTTTTGCTGGAGGTCCTGGACATCTTGTTCAGATGCATGGCATCATGGATTCTATCAAATACCAACAGATAAAAAACAAAACCTGACCGCTTCTGCTAGAAATCCAATAATGGGCCATTGTTGGATCTTCCATAAGGACAATGATCCAAAACAAAAATGTGTCACTGAATTCAAATTGAAGCTTTTGTCATGGTCGTCCCAGTTCTCTGACCTGAACCCTAAAGAAAATGAGTGGAGTGAACTGAAGAAAAGCACCACTAACATGGAGCTGGGAACCTGAAGGATCTGTAGAGATTCTGGATGAAGTAATGGTCTCTGATCTCTTGTCAGGCGTTCTCCAAACTCATCAGGCATTATAGGTGAAGACTCAGAGCTATTATCTTGGCAAAAGGAGGTTGCAAAAAGTATTGAACAAAAGGGTGCCAAAAATTATGGCCAATGTGTTTTGTAGAAAAACATTTCATAATGTGATTTTTTTTTCTTTAATGAAAAGTTAGATTTTTGCTAATTTCATGAATTAAAGATCAAAAGGATAAACAATGCAGATTTATTTTTACAGACATCTTTGATCATATTTACCAAGGGTGCCAATAATTCTGACCACAACTGTGTGTGTGTGTGTGTGTGTGTGTGTGTGTGTGTGTGTGTGTGTGTATGTGTATGTGATATATATATATATATATATATATAAAAATACACATCTTCATTCTGTTCAAATGTTTACACCCCTGGCCTCGTAATGCAATGTATATAATATACACATAGTAACTTGTTAGTCCTGAACAAAAGTTAGGAAAAAAGGTAATGTGTAAGTATTTTGCTGTGTATACTGTATAAAAAGACACAAAACTTACCATTGGTATAAGGTCCATTGTGATCAATGGTGCAACAGTTATAGCTCTTGAGCTTCCATATGGTCCTGTTAAAGCAATCACTTTAGGCTGATAGTTGTTAAGTTTTTCTTTAGGTTTTATTGAGCCATTCTTTGAGATGAAACTTAAGACTGAATGGAAATTCCTTGTGTTAGAACATTGGTCAAAAATTTCATAGCCCAGAGAAACATTGGGCAAAAGAGTTGTGGAATTATTAATCTCCTCAACAGCAAACCTCATTACTTGCATCATTTGATATCCAGATTTTGAGGTACTGTGCCTTAAAAACATCAGTGAGGATGTTAATAGCATGTAACTTAATATTCATTTTAAAATTGTGAAAAGCTGATTAGAATCAGTGAAAAGCTGATTTTATTTAAAATACTAAAGTGGTAAAAGAATAACCCTAGTGGTAAAAAATACTTGCTTACCAGACACATTCAGTGGTCTCCGGGGTGAAAACAGGTGTCACACGGTCAATTTCATGTAAAGCAAAAAGGCCACCCAATAAGTAATCTCCCTCTAATCTGAATTCAGATGTTGAACAAGAAACTTTGAAAAAGAAACAATTAGTAAAGCACAAAAGGAAAGTGTAAATGCAACTGAGAAGCATGGTTAAAGATGGACTGCTCGTCATGAAGCAGAAATGTGGATAGCCGTTTGAGTGTAGTCAGTCTAATATTACTTAATTATAACTTAATTTTCTTAAAACACAATTAAATTTGCTTAAACCACCATTTTCAAACTTGATACATATTTCCATTTCCATGTCAAACTCACAAAGTACATGTTAATCAGTTATTAAATAGAGCATTACACCACAAAGGTCTCCTCATACATTGCAAATTATACAAATTTTTGAATCAACAAATCAAACCCTTGTGAAACAAGCTGTAACCTTCTGAACTCTCAGCAGGGTTTTACAGTTGGATTAGGATCACAAAGGTTTTCCAGTTAAGAGATAATTAAAAAAAAAATACTACCTGTGATCACTGTGTGAGGTGAATATATGCAGCATCTGTTGAGGCGAATGTGATGATTTCATCATTTTTGAGTATTACTGTTAATGTTCTCCCTGGAAGCTGGAAACCAATGATGAAATTCATAGATTCCAAATAGACTAGGGAAAAAGCCACAACACTATTGTTGTACTTTACATTTTTAAATTTGCTTAACCTAGTTCCTGCTTAAATTTAAATGTTTTACATATCTGACATTAATCTAGATTTTTGACCCCACAAGTGTCAGATTTAACCACCTACAGTATGCCACATCCTAACACAGACTTCTAAGAAATTATATCTGAACTGTGCAGCATGTGCTCTATTATTTGTAGCTATGTCACTAGAAATCCTGAGACATAATTGACTTATTAAAATGTGCTGTGCATTACACAACCTTGTAGGTATATCCCAATTTAATTTACATTTACAGTTAGTCGTTTAGCAGAAGGCTTTATCCAAACCGACTTACAAATGAGGACAATAGAAGCAATGAAAACGAACAAAAGAGCATCAATATGTAAGTGCAAATAAGTCTCGCTTGGGTATTTATATATATATATATATATATATATATATATATATATATATATATATATATATATATATATATATATATATATATATATAATATAATATACACACACACACACAAAGAAAAACAAGTACATAGAATAGAAAAAAATATAGAAAGCTATTGTTTTTTTTACAATAAAAAAGAAGATACTGTAAATAGAAATAGGATAATTAAAATAGAATAGAAAGTGCTAGAGTTAGAGGGTCAAATAAAGATGGAACAGTGTTTTTAGTCGTTTCTTGAAGGTGGCTAAGGACTCAGCTGCTGGGATTGAGTTGGCCAGGTCATTCCACCAGGAGGGAACATTTAATGAAAAAGTCATTGAAAGTGAATTTGTGCCTCTTTGAGATGGCACAAAAATGTAATTCACCTGCAGAACGCAAGCTTCTAGAGGGCACATACATCTGAAGTAATGAATTTAAGTAAAGGGGTGCAGAGCCAGTGGTGGTTTTGTAGGCAAACATTAATGCCTTGAATTTTATGTTAGCTGCCACTGGTAGCCTGTGCAAACTGATAAACAGAGGTGTGACATGCATTCATTTCAGCTCATTAAAGATTGATCTTGCAGCGCCATTTTGGATTAATTGTAGAGGTTTGATAGACTTGGCTGGAAGACCTGCCAAGAGAGCATTGCAATAGTCCAGCCTGGACAGAACAAGAGCTTGAACAAGGAGTGGGAGGGATTATTCACGTCATTATAGTTGCGCCGCCTCTACTGCCGCATCTCCTGAAAACCTTTTTTTATTATGTGTCGCCCCATCAAGCTCTCGCTGGATCTACTCCTCTGCTTTCAACAAGAGGAACATCTGTACTTCCTCAACAGACAACGAAACAGCCATTTTTTGGTTGTTAAAAAAAGTTGCACTCATTCAAAATGGTTGTGTTCGATCCTTCGCTGGCTGTGCTGATTTAAATCTAGCAGGTTTGTTGTGTCTTGTGTCGCAAGTTTAGTGACACAGATAGTGACGATTTTCTCCAGCCGATCCGTGATCAGCAGAATTTACACATCACGTTTTAGTAACGGTATGGTTCACTTGGAACCCCAACTGAGGTGGTACTGAAAAAAGTACCAGGTACTGTACCCAGTGGAACCCCCCCAAAAGTGAACCGTACCATGTCGTACCATGCAGTGGAAATGTGTATGTCCTACAGAGTCAGTGGCTATGTGTGAGCAGTTCTGCCAGTTTATTTTTATTATTATTATTACTATTATTAATAATAATAATAATAATAAGATAAATAAGATTAGGCATACCATTCAACCTGTTGCTGGTGACCCTGAAGACTATCTAAAATATAAAGGTGGATTCAATTGTTTCCTCAATGCATCAATTACAAACCCTGACCTATCTGATGACTCAAAAAGTCCAATTCACAGTTATTCCTCAGTGGCACTGTTTTATAGACAATGACGATGTGATGTTTCACCCATTACCACAGGGATAAAACAATATCATCTGCAAAAATCGAACCAGCTTTAATGGCTTTACTGCAGAGCAGTTACTGTATGTAGTGACACAGTGGCACAATAAAATGTGCCACTGTGTCACTGTCATTTGATGGTAGATTTGGTGAATGAATCAAAATGTTGTTTTTGAAGATGTTGAAAACGTAGTTTTGAGAATATGGTTGAGATTGTGAATATGAGCCAGATGCACTCTGACGATGACAGTGATGGTCATCTGCTCAAAATGGCGTCTGCTCAAATTGAACCTGTCCAAGTTTAAAAAGGAAACGGAATATGCTTTTTATTATTTTTTTATCTTTTGTGATTGTTATTAAAATATCAGGAGGTATTTATTTTTATTATTATTTATTATTTTTTTAATTAGGAGAGTGGCTAGAAGGAATAAAGCTAAAACCGGAAGTTAACAATAAAATACATTTTGTTTTATTAATAACCACACCTACCGCAAACCTTATCCTACCCCTTACAATAATGCAAAAAAACTGTAATTATTGTACAGTAATACTAGTATTAGCTATTCTGACAAGGTTCTTTCAAAGTCATGAACAAATGTTCTTCTGGAAATGTTAATAATGGTTTAGTTGGATGTTTGCCTCAATACTTGTTTGATCATTAAAGAGAACTGAAGAGAACATTAAGTCAAAAGACATGCATAAGGAATAAACCAGGGGTCTCCAGCCCTATTCCAGGAAAGCTACCATCCTACAGATTTCAGCTCCAACCCCAATCAAACACACCTGAACCAGCTAATCAAGGTGTTCGGGGTTACTTGATAATTACAGGCAGGTGTGTTGGAGCAGGGGTTGATCTGAAGTCTTCAGGATGCAAGCTCTCCAGGAACAGGGTTGGAAATCCCTGGAATGAACAGTGACTACATGTTGTATACACACTGACTTCATCCCAGCTTCATTCCAACAAAAATGTTCTTATAATGTTTTGCTAACATTTCCATTAACTCTTACAGTTTAGTGCAATTTAGAAAAAAACTGTCTTAAAGGGGATCTATTATGACCCTTTTAACAAGATGTAAAATAAGTCTCTGATGTCCCCAAAGAGTGTGTGTGACGTTTTAGCTTAAAGTACCTTTATATATATATATATATATATATATATATATATATATAGCTTGTATAAAATTGCCACTTTTAGGGTATGAGCCAAAACGTGCCATTTTTCTCTTTCCCTTTAAATGCAAATGAGCTCGTGCTCGTGGAGAAGAGGGCAGAGCTTCAAGAGCTCAAGCTCTGCAGCAGTCTCTATTGCTAGCCTTTGCAAAAAAAAACTCCACTATTAGTACAGGCCTGTTATCTTTACAGAAAACGCACTCAGTTTAAAAGTCAGTCATCTGACTGTACTGTGCATAAAAAAATGCACTTTATGAATTACACAGATGGGTGCACAGCACAATAAAAATAACTCATGGTGCCATACAAACTTTATAAGTCCCACTTGTGATAATGAGCTCGACTAATTCCAACGGTCGACTTCACATTGCTTTCATATGCAGTTTTAACTCCCACATTCCTATTGACGATCATTCTGGTAGCACGTGAAGGCAGCATCAGTGAAAACAGACAGACAATAGTAGCTTTAGCAACTTTAGCCTTACAAAGTGCCAAGAAACTCTTTCAGAAAGGCATTTTGGAAAACTAACGCATGGTACTTACTACTTCTGGAGGTGTAGCTGGATCAAGAACAGCTGGCACTGCTCCATCCTTCAGGAGCAACTTTTGTGGAAAACCTGCTTTATACTGACCATCACTCACAAAGCAGTCCAGTGTAAAATGATTTGCGCAGACATAAACGGATTTTGGTAGAGTTGAGGGAGCATTTTCCTCTCAAACAAAATTAATCCACCTTGTCTTCATCTGCTCAAATTTCAGGAGTAAAGAGAGAGCTGTGTGGATTCATACATCAAGCTACAGAACAGCTAAAGTGCTTGGGAGACATTCTCATCAGTGCAGCAATGGCGGATTGTGAACTCGCTGTGAACTCGCCCAGGGCAGTTCTATGTTATAACAGCAGTGTATGTCTACATTCGTGGGCGGGGCCTGTGGCTAATGTGATGTAACTGGCTAGATAACTTGCTATCTAATGCCAACTTAAGGTAATTTTTAAATATAAAGTCCAAATATTTTTATTCAACCACCTAGTTAGAATGCATTTAATGGGAAAATAAAGGATTTGTTGTTCAGGGCACAGTAACTTCAGCCATGACCCCTGTGGGGGCGTTTAACCTACAGACTAGGTTTGAAAAAAGAATTGTCATTCTAAAATATAATAAAAATTTTCTTAAATAACACCTATCTACATACCATACTAACATCATATATACTGTAACTGTGATGTTCTACAGAACAAAAAGCTTTAAAACACATTTTATTCTTACTGCTGAAAATAAGATCACTTATTGGTTAAATCAGTTTTCTCTCAGGTAGGCTACAGTACATCACCAGTGTAAGCTTCATCATACTTGAATGAATACTTCTACATCACTCTTGGCAGCAAAGTCCAAAGTTCCAACAAAAAAAAATGAAGAATTCAGATGCAAAAGCCTCTAAGTGCCATCTGAATTTTTTTTCTAAACAGCATTTTTTTTTTTTATCAGGCTCCTATATTTATGTTCAGTTATTTCACTTCAATGGCATAGAAAATGACCTATACATTGCCATTAAAGTAAAATTTCTGAATCTAAACAAAGGAGACTGATAAAAATGCTAATTTTAGAAGAAAATTTCAGCCGGCACTTAGAGGCTTTTGCATCTAAACTCTTTAAATTATCTTGACTTTATCTAGTGGTTATTTTGGGACAAACAGTAGGGGGGATTTTTACCCCAAGGGGGCTTTCCCCCAACTCTACCCTATATGTTAATTTGAAACCCATACCTGTGGCTTTAAGAAATTAATTGCTTAGATTTTAGCCATTTTCATCATGTGAATTAGAATGACTGTGACAGTCTCTTTCTGATGACTCATACACAACTGTCCGTCTTACAATAGCAATTAAACTGATATGAGTGGTGTTGAATATGTGGGATTAAACTAATGCCAGCTTTGTCACTTGTAGAGCTTTGAGATCATCCAAGCTATTTAATAGGAATTTATGATTTATATCCATCCCATTAATATAAATCAGTGACATTTTTTTTCCAGTTCATCACTAAAATGGGCTAATTCTGTTAGAAACAAAATATAAATTTTGTAATGGCAAATGTTTATATAAATATAAAAATAGTGTGTCAAACATGGATTATAATCATTTACAAATCTAGCATCTTACAGTGTTACAGATGAAATATAACATCATGAATTCTGATTTTGTTTTTATTCCTCTTGTGCAAAACTCACAATGCACATATATAGTTGTTACCACAGAAATGTATTCTTCAATGTGTGTGCACATTTGTGTGGTCTGTAAATAAATTGCTGTAAAAAAAAAAAAAAAAAAAAAAAAATTAACAATTAATTACAACTACTGTTCGCATTAACATACAGAATTATAAAAGTTTTGAAAGACACATACATGTTTAAGCATTGTTTATAAAATTGTCTGAAACATTAGCACAAATGTAATCAAACAGTTCAGACGATCCAAAAATTGTTGCAGTTTTAAAAACTAATATCAGGTGAATGTAATGTTGCCTTTCAATGTCTGTGTTAATCTGTTTAGATTTATAAATGAATGAACACACATAACTTTTCTTTTCTAATTGAATTCATGTACACGTATTATAAGAAATGGTTCATATTCATCAGTATTTGTGTCTGTGTGTTGTGGCTGGTGTGTGACTGCATTTACACAGTGATTATAAAGGAGGAGGTTCCTTGCTCCTGCTGAAGAATGAAAACCGGAGGTTCAGTTTATGCTCCAGCAGCTCAGGAGGGAGATGTATCAACACAAGCAGTGATTTCACCTGAGAATGAGCTAATTAAATAAGCATTGCATTGCATTAGCACTATCGATTCATGGTTTTGCACTGGGTGTGTCATAATCAGTTAAACTGCTTAAGACTGCAGCCAGTATTGTGTCTCACAGCATCACTTTTTATTATTCTACAGGTGAACAAAATTTCAAAAACCAGTTGGAACTGACTGTATGCCAATGTGGCCTAACTGAACTATTGCTGCGCTCGATTTATCAGACATGAAAGGGACAAATATGCAAAGTGAAATGTGACAAAATATACTTGATAATAGAGTTCATGGATTTGAAAGCGTTTATAAAGTTGTTTGTTATTGGATGAGAACGTTTAAATTAGTTAAATGTGTGTTTGCAACTTGAAGTTATGTAGAGCCAAAATGGCGGTGCATATATACGAGTTAGAGCGAAAATTGAGACATACCTGTAAAAACGAGAAGACAGTCTAAAAATTAGATGAATTGTTTCATGAATGTTATGGTGATGTGAAATACAGGATATTTGATTTGAATATACTTTAAAATGTGAATGTGTTGTGTTTGATAGTAATGTTACAGAACTTAAGACACAAATGAAAGGCCTTTATTGAGATCTAACTGTCTTTATTGAAATGTGCTGTTTTACAAAGGAATAGATAATTGCTGTTAGATAAAGTTAAATATGTTAATGGTGTATGCATTGAAATCAAAGAAAACTGTAAGAATCAGTTAAACATTGCCAAAGACTGCAGCCAGTATATGTATGGCCCATGTTGTACATTCACTTTACCCACTCAGGCTTCCCAGAATTGACGTAGGTAACATTAATAATTATATATTACTTATAAATGCCAAAAAACAAAATTAATACAGTAGTCGTTATTAAGACTGATGTAGTTTTTAATTGGAAAAAATATGCTGGAATATCAACTTGCATAATAAACATGCATGCCCTGTACAAGATAGATGATCCACACTTCACAAATCTATATGGATTATGTGGACACTAATTATTGAAGTTCTTTAAAGAAAATGTTCTTTATTAAAAGTTTAAAAAGAAGCCTTTGTATTTACATTACATTATAGTCAGGAAATAGACTGGATTGAGATGTGAGTACAATTTAGGCTTAATTGACAGAATAGAGCACTTCACTGGATGGTTCGTGAGAATGAAGAATCTCCTACTACCCGGGTGGGTAGCACAGGCTGGCAGAAGCTGCGACCGTGGCAGTGGAGATGAGGCCAGCTAGGCAGCATGTTAATCCGAGCGAGGGGCAGAATAATCCACCCAGAGGCTGAATGCTGAGAAAGAGCCCACGGGTAGCTGAGCGCACAGAGAGGTGCAGTAACAATCACGATACTAGCAGTCAGAACAACAGTCTGACAAAAGACAGCAAAACACAGGGGAACTATAAGAAGAAGATAAACAAGAACCCGATGTGAGAGAAGATGAGCTAATGAGCAGTGAAACAAGGAGGGTGGAGACACAACCACGCTGACAATGAGCACGTGGCAAGCTGTCAAAACAAGGCCACAACACAACAACACAAAATCAAAAGAGACCGCAAGGATGCAGGTGATCAGACACGAGACCCGACAATTATAAGTATAAATCTCAAAAATCACATAGTTTCTTAATGCAGATTGAACCTCAGAATAAATCTCTAGTCTCTACTTTGCCTACATGTTTTCTCTACTTGTGTTTCTTTTAGACCGTGGTAACATAATAGACCTAAACACAGTTTAAGGGTTAACTTTCTATACACAAATATTAATGTCAAAGTCCTACTAATGGTTAGGGTGTAATTCTGAATAGATTTAGAATAGATAGTTTGATGTTTTTTTTTTTTTTTTTTTTTTTTTTTTGTGGTAGGAATATTATGATGTAAGATTTTGGCATGAAATAACTGAAGAAAATTCAGTTTATGTTGGATACCTGGGCCATTGCATTAAAAATTACCATGTTTTTACTTTTGATAATGAGGTATGCTGTGAAATATGCAATCCAGGTCAGATAGTACAAAATGAGACTGAATGTTATTGATTTGGCCTCATTGTAATTTTTGGGCAAATCTCTTCTCATATACGAAAACAAGAGACACAGGAAACCAAGAACCAAAAACTTAAAAACACAACTATGGTTAAGGTTATAGCATTCCCCCTTTCACAAGTGAGCATAATTTGGTCTTTAAAAGACCATGAGTCAGCAATGATCTTGACAGGATTGACAGTCATCCATACCACACAAAAATTAAATGAAGGAAAGAAGAAAATGCAATGAAGAGCCACTGGCCATTGTGTTTTAACCAAAGACTGTACACCTTAGGGAACTGAGCAGCCATTTTAAAAACACAAATAATTTGAAAGGAACAGACAGTCAAACAGGAAATACAGACAGTAAAAATAAAAACAAATATGCCATTTCTCAGAAGGCAAAATACAGATGTGGGATTTCCAAAGAAAAAGAACACACTTATGCTAGACAAAATCAAACTGGCCAACATAAGGAAACACATGTTTCCACCAGCAGACTTTACCACTGGTGTATCGTAATTGTAAGCAAAAAGGCAAAATTTGGCAATAAGGAGAATAATTAGGCATGCAGCAGAAAACATGACAATGATGGAGGGGATTTCTGTGAACTGAGGATAGACAACAGAACGTGTCTTACATGTCGTGTTGCCCTCATCAGACCATTCACTCTCTGGACATAGAAAACAGATATAGGGGTCTCCTGAAAAACAATTAAACAATATGAATGTTTAGTAGCAGTATTGCAATAATTGTAACACTACAGTAAAGTATTGTGAACTGAAAAAGCTTAAAGGGATAGTCCTAAACAAAAATGAAAACTCTTGTCATTTACTCAGCCTCATGTCATTCCAAGCCTGTATGACTTCTTCTGAGGAACATAAATTAAGATATTTTGAAGAATGTTGGTAACTGGTTACCAAACAATTTCCTCTGAATTTCATTGTATGGATAAAAATACAACTGGAAAAATAAAATAATAATAATAATAATAATAATAATAATAATAATAATAGGAACCAAAATTATTTGGTTACTAACATTCTTAAAAATCATTTCCATTTTTGGGTGAACTATCCCTTTAAATCCCAAGTTGTCAGTGTCTGCTGCCTAAGGTACTTACGAGAAAAATTCACATAGCTGTTAGGTGGACATTTTTCACACGAAAAACAGCAACTATGAAAACCTTCAGGTTGCCTTGAATATCCTGCATTACACCAGATGCTCACAAGTCTTAAACTTGGAGTCCAAGTCAAGTCTGAAGTCTTTATCGCTGGAGTCTGAGTTGAGTCTCAAATCATTTAATGGCTCACTAAAAAAAAAATCCCATTCAGAATCCTCATGTACTGAAATCTTCTATTTACAAAGCTGTTTTATAGGCTATAGACAAAATATATATTCCTAAAAAAAAATAAAAATAAAGGAGGTGTAAGGTTATTGTACATCCAGCCTGTTATTTATAGGCTAGGTTTTATTCCATGAACATGTTCAAAACATTTTTTTTGTAATTAAATTCTATAATAAGGGTCCGATCTACCATGACACACAAGGAAATATGTGCACAGATATTATAAAACTATACAAATTAAGTATTTCTTCATTAAATAAGTCAGGGGTATTAAATTAAAGTTCCAAGGCACGGCCCTCTATATTTTCTTCCAAGCAGAGGTCCAACCAAAAAAAAAAAAATAATATATATATATATATATATATATATGTGTGTGTGTGTGTGTGTGTGTGTGTGGCATATTTTTACATGTATTGCATTTTTACATTTAGATGCGAGGCCATGTGACAAAAAAAAATACTGTTTCTTTTCAGGGTTTTCCTCCTGAAGTCTATACTATTTTAATATTTTAGCTTACTTAAAAGCATTATCTAAAAACAACAATAATCAAAACGTTCTCATCTTGAGCAGAAAAGAAAGATAACTAGCAATTTCGAAGTTTAAAGGGATACTCCACCTGAAAAAAAGAAAATTTTGTCATTAATCACTTACCCCCATGTCGTTCCAAACCCGTGAAAGCTTTGTTCGTCTTCGGAACACAATTTAAGATATTTTAGATGAAAACCGGGAGGCCTGTGACCATGGCCGTGGGAAGTAGGGGTGCTGCATGTGCTGCAGCACCCCCGTTGGAAAATGCAGACATTACAGCACTCTCTGACAGATGCAAAAAAATAAATACATAAACGTATTAAAACATGTTTAAAATCCTCCTGTTTGTTATTAACCTAAGAAGTTTATGCACGAGGAGGTTTTGAGCACAACTAAATAATTATTGACCCTTTCGCACGTACGTACGATCACACCGGTGTGATCAGTCTAGGCTGGTCCCAGTGCATGACGTGATCAACTGCTAAATTCAAATGTGCTTTCACGTGTTGGCTGGCGCTGAGCCAGAGAGAGGCGAGTTCAGAGCATAGGTTCAGAGCTGTCATATATCACAACTTTTCAGTGTTTTCAACCACATAATGTTTATTTTAGGTTTCAGACATATAAGTACTAAAAAAACAATACATTTAGAGTTTTGTAAAATACACACTGATGTCAAAGGAAGAGGCAATAATAATCCTTTCCATTATAATTAGACACGTTGTTTTATTCATATCAGATACACATGTGTAAGTAACTTTAAAGTTTACTCTATTCTTCTCCCAGTTCACCAGCCACTTACTTTTATGTATTTCGGGAGAAGTGGATGAATTCACGTGTTGTAAATCCAACAGATCCGATTCTCTGAACTGCGTCTGCGGCACAAACTAAGATGCCATCCCGCATACAGCTCAACTAACGCGATCGTTAAAAAGGTGTTTTTAAACACTTCCACTTGCATATATTTGACAATCGGAATATCAGATATTTCATGCCATATCTAACAAATTTGTGAATATTTTGAATAAAAAGGAAAAAAAAATGACATAAAAGCAGATCATCATTCATTCAGCTCTGTTGTTGTTGCGGTGTGTCACGTGACAAGCAATGACGCGTCACCATGGAAACCATAAAGTGACACATTCTAAATAAGGTCGCCTTAAAAAACTCGCCCTGGGAGGTCAGCCAGAATGCATCATTGTTAACTGACCTCACGTTGAACGTCAAGGCCGAAGACGTCCGCTGTGCGCGACAACCTTTTGAGCTGTTTAAACTATCTTGGCTATTTGTACGTGTCTGCTATGTGCAAACGGAGTCTGGTTACAAGATTGGTATAAATATGTTTAATTCTTATTAGTGTGTGTTTACTTTGTTATTAGACTTAGACATTATTAAGAGGTGTCCACCTGACACGCAAAAAAATGCACCTCCCACTACAGCACCCCCAACTTAAAACCTCTTCCCACGGCCCTGCCTGTGACTGTCCCATAGACTGCCAAGTAACACAATGATGCGCTGTTTTCTTTCAAATCAAAGCTACAGTAAATACACGCAGAAACAGCGCATCCTTGTGATGGGTATTCATCATTGATGATGACATTATTATTTTTGGAGATTACATTATGAGTACAGCAGATAAGAAAGATTGGTGGGATATCTAACTTGTATAACTTCTTACTGTATTATCAACACAAGGAAGACACAAGTGTAATAAAATAGATTTTATTAACAAAAGATAGAAAAGAGTAATCAACAACTACTAAATTAATGCCTTCAATGGAAAAGGTTGGCTGTTGCTATGGCACAGTTATGTTATCTAATATATATATATATATATATATATATATATATATATATATACAGTCCCTGACAAAAGTCTTTCTTGTCGCTTGTGTACAAATTGACCTGAAGTGCCGCTGAAATATATTTCTAATCAAGATTTTTTTTTTTTACAAGAAATGGCTCATTTTAATCCCAACAGCTTTTGTAATAATGTTTCAGTGCAAATGAAACTGTCAAAAAGTATTCTAATATTCACAGCTTGGTAAAGCCCATTGAGTCAATTTTTGCAAAGACATAAGTGTTGTCGCCTTGTCATATGAGCTTCACCTGTGACTAATAATGGATCAATAAGGTCTCAGGTGTGTATAAAAACAAACCCAGTACACTAGACCTTCACATCAACTGCAACTAGACCTCTGCAAACATGCCTAAGATTCACCCTGAGACTAAAGTTTTGATTATCAAGAGGCTGAAGACCAGATCCACTGCTGATGTGGCAGACACCTTCAATGTGTCTCAGCCTCAAGTACAGAGGATAAAAAAAAACATTTGAAGACACTGGAGACGTTTTTGACAAGCCCAGGTCAGGCAGACCCCACAAGACAACTGCTCGAGAGGACCATTTGTTGGCTCGAAAATCCAAGGCCAGCCCATTTTCCACTGCAGCAGAGCTCCACAAGACCTGGTCACCTGAAGTCCCTGTGTCAACCAGAACAGTTTGTCGGATTCTGTCTCGAAATGGCCTCCATAGTCGAATCAGTACCCAGAAGCCAGCACTAAACAAAAGAAAATTGAAAAACCGTGTGGCATTTGCCAAGGCCCACAGCCTGCTAAAAGGATGGACGCTGGAAAAGTGGCAGAAGTTGGATTTTTCAGATAAATCTTTTGTTGAATTACACCACAGTCGCCGCAGATATTGCAGGAGACCTACTGGAGCCCGCATGGATCCGAGATTCACCCAGAAAACAGTGAAGTTTGGTGGTGGAAAAATCATGGTCTGGGGTTAAATCCAGTATGGGGGTGTGCGAGAGATCTGCAGGGTGGAAGGCAACATCAATAGTCTAAAATACCAAGAAATCTTAGCTACCTCTTATATTCCCAACCATAAAAAAGGCCAAATTCTGCAGCAGGATGGTGCTCCATTGCATACTTCCATCTCCACATCAAAGTTCCTCAAGGCGAAGAAGATCAAGATGCTCCAGGATTGGCCAGCCCAGTCACCAGACATGAACATCATTGAGCATATGTGGGGTAGGATGAAAGAGGAAGCATGGAAGACGAAACCAAAGAATATTGATGAACTCTGGGAGGCATGCAAGACTGCTTTATTTGCTATTCCTGATGACTTCATCAATAAATTGTATGAATCCTTGCCAAACCGCATGGATGCAGTCTTCCAAGCTCATGGAAGTCATACAAGATATTAAATTTGGATCTCACAGCACCACTACTTAATTTGCTGACATATTTTGTATTTGCAGTAAATTTGTTCAATTTCTATATAGGCGACAAAACTTTTGTCTTGCCAAAATTTGACCTTTCTGTCTTTCTAAATGATAAATCTTTTTTCAGTGAAACTAATTTATTTCAGTGCATCAAACATCATTTAGGAGGGTTTTAGCTTTTCATATGAGCTATTTCTAACACCAATTAATTAATTAAAAGTCAGGTTAATAGCAGGTGTTTCTACAAAATAGATAAGTGACAAGACTTTTGTCAGGGACTGTATATATATATATATATATATATATACATTGGCGTAATTTGCGGGTGGGCCGGGTGGAACTTGTCCCCACCACTTTTTGCCAGGGTCGATATTGTCCCTACCACTTTTTGAAAGTAATTGAACTCCTTAAGCATGCATAACTCATGCAGTGCAATAACGACGTGATTTGCAGCTGTCACACTTTTCATAGTCATTAGCATTTTATTTTAAAAATGGAGCGCTTCCTTGTGCTAAGTAGGCCTGCCCTTTACTAAAGATTTTTCTAGTCAACTGGTCGCACATTATATTAAATTGATTAATATAATAATAAACATACTTTAATATATAGGCAGGCGTATTAGGCTAGAGCCTATTCCGCGCTCAAGCTCGCGCATAAAGCAATTGCCTCAAAGCACCGGTGTCCTGACATTTTTTCCTATCCATCAGATTTTCCTACCAGGGTTTACTCTGCATGCACACATCAATATTGCATCCTTTTTCTCATGCTGAACAACATTTAATGTGTCTGCATTACTGTAAGGGTAGGTTTAAGGTTGGGGGTAGGTGTAGACTTTAATAAAACACAATCTAATAGTTAGAAAAAATTATTTTTGGTCATTGAATCTTACTGTTTTATTATTGAATTTTTAATTAAAAATAACAATGAATCCATCTTTTTTTTTTGTCTTAAAGGGTGAAAAGTGTATAGATGTAATCAAAACAGACAATTATCTTTTATTTTTAAAACCTTACAAGATCGCGAAATTGAAAGTGAAAGCAGAAAGTTAGTCGCAAAAGATCGACCAGTGGGAAGAATGAGTCTGGAGCTCTGAATTGCCCAGCTCCCCCTATCAATGATCTAGCATCCCTCATCACCTGCGTACAAAATTCTCTGACGCTGCCCCGGTACATCGATGTATTTTTGAAAACTCTAAACCCAGTCCCCAAGTAAATTAGGTTATTAAAAAAACTAGCAAAATGAGTTGTGTGGTGTCCCCACCACTTTTCTAATCAAAGTTACACCACTGTATATATATATATATATATATTGTAACGGGGTGAAGAATCACACGACAGCGAGGAGTGCAAAATAAGGCCCCGGAGGGTGGATTTATTAGAACAGAGCAAACTTTAGTGGTAGGAAGTGGGAAGTGCTGGTGCGCTGATCGGGGTGGTGTTCCAGGGGCGGCGTGTCCGTGCGTGGGGTGCTGATCGGTCATGAGCTCTCTGTAGTGGAACACGAAGAACAGCGTTAGCATCCAGTCTTCTGGAGTGATCACTCCCTTGTGTGTCAGTGGCGGCGGCTTATGTAGCTGCCGCTTGATTGTCGGTGATGAGGTTTCCAGGTGCTCCTCGTGCGTTTCCAGGGCGATGCTGATGAGGCATCGGGACACGCGTCACACTCCCCCCCCCCAAGCGTTGTCCTGATCCTCTTGTACAATGGGGAGATGGGGGTGGGTGGGGAGTGTGCCCTGACAGACTTGCGAAAGCTGACCAAATCCTGGTGAGTCCGTCGGCGTTGGCCGTCCCGGCTCGGTGTTGCACGCTGAAGTGGAAGTCCTGGAGCGCTAGGAACCACCGAGTTACCCGGGCGTTGGTGTCTTTCGCCCGGGCCATCCACTACAGGGGGGCATGGTCAGTAATCAAGGTAAATTTCCTTCCCAATAGATAATACCTTAGCTCCAGGACTGCCCACTTGATGGCCAACGCCTCCCTCTCCACTGTGGCATAGCGCTGTTCCGCGGGGATCAGCTTCTGGCTGATGTAGATTACGGGATGTTCCTCGCCGTCCTGTACCTGGGAGAGGACGGCTCCCAATCCTGTGTCCGAGGCATCCGTCTGCAACAGAGAGGGGCAGTTAAAGTCCGGGGCCCACAGGACTGGCTCCGACGTGAGGGCTGCCTTGATCCGACGGAACGCCTCCTCTTCTGCAGGGCCCTAGGATGGCTTCTCCGGTTGCCCCTTTCTGGTTAAGTCTGTCAGGGGGGCAGCTAAGGAGGAGAAGTTAGGGATAAAACAACGGTAATACCCTAACAACACCAGAAAAGCCCGTACCTGCGTCTTGGAGCTGGGACGTGGAGCGGAGAGGATAGCTGTTACCTTCTTCTGCTGGGGTTTAATCAGGCCGCGGCCCACCTGGAACCCCAGATACTTGGCCTCGGTACGGGCGAGGTGATACTTCCGGGGGTTGGCAGTGAGTCCAGCCCTCCGAAGCTCTCCTAGCACCCTCCGGAGCCGTTCAAGGTGGTCCTCCCACCGCTCGGAGTGGACGACGACATCGTCCAGGTAGGCGGCCGTGTAGGCTTGATGGGGCCGCAGAAGGATGTCCAGTATTGGTATTGCCAGTGTCCACTTGGGGTGGAGAAGGTGGTCTTGGGCTTGGCCTCCTCTGTGAGTCCGACTTGCCAGTACCCCTTTGTCAGGTCTAGGGTGGAAATATACCGGGCCCTCCCGAGTCGGTCAAGAAGTTCATCCACTCTGGGCATTGGATAGCCGTCGAACTCCGAGACCTCGTTTAGGCGACAGTAGTCATTACAGAACCGGAGGGTGCCATCGGGCTTCGGGACCTTTACATGTCTTTAGATACTTACACAACTTATAGTTGTTCATTGTAATTCATGTAAGATGTAAAACTATAATAATTTCTGTGCTTTACATAGGATGGACCAACACAAATGGAAACCATAACAGAACAGCTTAGTTTGGATGTCAGTATGCTTTCCCTGGGTACCCCCAAGTGACAAGAAAGACCTAAGTTTTGCTCCCTTAAGCTCCACTTCAACATCAACTCCAACAACAGAAGAAGATGAAGTCAACAATAAAGGCAAAGGAAGAAAATGGATAGTCAATGAATCAAATTTGATGGAGCTGTTTGGCAGATGCCATCAATGTGGCACTTCTGTCATAGACACCAAAAAAACAACAGTTTGTAGCCTCATACGTGTTCAGAACTGTGAATTTGGGGAAAGCCAAAATGATCAGAAACAAAAGAGAAACACACAAGGGGCAGTGAGAAAAGAAGTAAGGATACAGCAAATGAATGTGGCAAGTGTGGTAAAATGAGACACAACAACATCATAAAATGCCAAGTGGCAGACACTGAATGCAGAAAGTGCAAAAGAAAAGGACACTGGGCGAGAATGTGCAAATAAAAAACTATGAGACAAGTGATGGAAAAAGAAATGAGTGAAGAGAGTTTCTGCCTGGGTGCAGTGAGTAACAAAAATGATGTGGAAGAATCTAGATTGACTGTGTCGCTCAAGATAAGTCTAAGAAATTATAGTCTGCCTCGACCCAGCTTCCACTCCACAATATGTTTGATCATGCTTATTTCCCAAAATGGCTTAATTATTATATAGAAGTAGAAAGTCAACAGTTATGTTGTTTGTAGACCATTTGGGATGATCATATCCTGAGTAAATGGTGACCAGTTGTAGAATGGGACAGGTGTGGGACACTGAGAACCACCTCAGACAAAGGGGTGTCAGAACTTAATTAGCATACAGACTACAGGTGTTACAACAGGAGCAACTTCATTTACATAAAGGGTAGTAAACTGAAAATGTATAAAAGGTTTGAACTTAGGATGTTCTGGGTTCATTCTGACTCCGCTAAATCCGAAGTGCTGTTTGTACTTTTTCACTGCTACTCTGTAATAAAAGTTATTCTTCATCAAAGATATTTGATGCCCCCATATTTTTTCTTACTTTGACGAGCCACCCAGCGAGGGAATTCCCCCCAAAAAAGCAGGTAAAGGTAAGAAAAGCGGTTTCTTTCTTCTACAGTATGTTGTTTTTGTCAGGGAACCCCCTCATTTAAAATAAAAAAATCTAGAAAAAAAATTTTTTAAGGACAGATGAGAATTTGGTTTATTCAGTATTGGCAGGAGGAGGTCTTAAGCCTATTCTATACAATTCTGTTTAAAATTCTAATGGAACAGTGTTACATTTTTTAAAAGTTTAGTATAGTGCAGTGTAAGGCCCGAAGGAGTGTGGCCATGTCCGGAGAAGAAAAATTTTGTTTAGAAGCCCAACATAGTGTGGCTGTTTTATTCATTTGCGTCCAAAGCACAGGAGCTGTGAATAATTAGACTAACAGGTATCTTTAAGTAACTAGATAATGTTCAGTAAGTGAAGGAAAAGAAGCTTATTGAATTGCTGAACACAATTCAATAATATTGTGAAAATGGAAGAGTTGATAGTTAAATACATCGCTAAGCACATCTCAGTAGGAATGTTTGATGGGATAGAGAAAGCAGATGACCCCTACGAGTGGACTATGTCTCAATTCAAAAATTGTCCCAAAATGCCTAAAAACAAAGAGGGAAAAGCTGCTAATGCACTTCAAGCTCTTTTTGCCTCATACAAGTAACTAAGAAAAAATTAGAAGAAATGTAAACAGAAAACAAGTTGCTAAATTCTCTAGTCAGCAGCTATATCATATCATTGAGAAATTGTGAGGCTGAAGAGATAATTTTGAAGGAACAGATAGTGAAATTGAGAAAAGGAATTTCAAAGTCCGAAACAGAGAGGAAAACATTTAGATGTTTGTATGAAGGGACAGCTAGACAGTTGGTACATGCCCAATCCTTTTCTGAATATAACAAAAACAACTGCAAGGAAGCCTTTAGTCAACGACATAATTCTTCAGATGATTCTGTGAGGTTCTCAATAGCACCAGTGCAAACGAGACAGACTGGAAATGAAAGAGTTCTTGATCAAAGAAATGAAAATGGCCAAGCTGTTAGACAACTGTCTTTTATGGACTTTCAAAGTCTTGTTACAGCAGTGGCTACTTTTGACCCTGATAACATGGATCCTGTAGAGTTTTTGTCAAAACTGGAGAAGGTAGTGGATGTTTATAGTGTGTCAGATGAAGATGCTTGTAGACTTGATCTGCATTCCTCGCTCATTAACTAGTGCTCTTTCACCGGAAGTTTGTGACAAAAGAGCAGACAAAGGTGCAAGGAGAGATTCTCTACTTAAACTTGCTGGGACTCATTTGGTTAACTTGAGAAAGATAACTGAGGTGACAATGCAAATTGGAGAGCATCCTCTAGCATTTGCATTCAGGTTGTGGGAAGTGTTCAGCTGTTACAGTGGTTTGCCAAATGCAACTAAACAAAACCTCATGTTTAAGTCTGCATTAACTGCACAGATTAGTTCACACATGCGAGAAGCCATTGCTATGCATGTAAATACACCATACGAGCAAATCATTTCCAAAATGACACAGCATTTCAATGCAAGAAGTCAAAGGAAAGCTTCAGAATCTAGACATCTAATTGCTGCCTTTAGCAGGAGAGAATGTTCTAGATTATCTAATGGTTTCCATCAGAGACCAAAGAGATTAGAAAGAGTAAATTCAGAAGGTATTACTCTCTGTTATGCATATGGAAAAGCTGGTCACATTGCTAGACATTGTCAAGACAATGAGAGAATGAAAAGCCTTGTCTGTCATGCATGTGGAAAGGATGGACACATAGCAAGGCATTGTTTGAAGAAAGGTAGAAAAGATCAGTAAGTTGTTTGTTTTTCTTGTGGAAGGATGGGACACAAGGCGAGACAGTGTTACTTCTCACACAAAATAAAGATGGGCTACCGTGATTTGCTTAAGAAGATAGGCAGTTTAGAAACCCAGTTGGCACTGTTGAAAGGAAATAAGGAACAAGCCATTCACACCTTGCCAGACACAGCACTGCATGAACAACATGACTGTAGCTTAGTCACAAGCAGATGCTGATGTGAATTGGAGGAATTATTTCATGATAGTAATATATTTAAGGGAAATTTCTTTACTATCAAAAGGGGGGTGATTCTTCATAATTTCTGAGAAATGGCTTTATGGGATTAATATTTAAATATAATTAATGAGAAATTCTTTAATTGCATTCTGTGATTAAATTTTATGGCTTTGATGTTTTGAATGTGAAAAGATTTTTGTGGGGGAAAGAGGGGGCAACCTCTTCTTTTTGATCTCATTTCAGGTATAAGCATTGAGATGTTTGTTTAGAATTGTGTACCCTCCTGGAGAAAGATGATCCGGTCATCTGAAGGACAAGAAGGCCAGCAAAACCAGTGGAGCCAGGGGACTTCCAGAAGAAAAAGGACATCAAGAAGGCCAGCAGGGCCAGTGGAGCCAGGGGATTTCCACAAGAGAAGGGACTTCTTAAAGAACAGAGTGATCATCAGAACCAGAAATCGAGAGATTTCCAGACCTACAAGATCCAGAACTCCAAGTCTAAAAGATCTAGAAACTCTGAGACCCACAATGGCATGGATGAACCTGATAGAACTTCACAAACTGCAACAACAGCTAGAAGGACTTTTCCAAATTGAAATGAATGGACAATGGAAAAGAGAAACAAAGAGATCAAACCAATTTCAGAGACTGTGGACAGCAGTCTTATCACCGAGATGGGAAACAAGAAATGAGAAATGCACAAAGACAGACTCTCTGCACATGACACCAGAAAGAGACAAACATATGCATACTCGAATGCAGAAAATTGTCTCTACTGAATGCACACGTGGACAAAGGACATCCACACTGAGAGAATGGACACAATGCAAGTGACAAAATGAAAACACAAACACTACTTGATTTTGTTGATCATTCAGATTTGTTAGCTATTCTTTTCATGGTGAGAAAGTGGTTTGAATGTAATATCTTAATACTCAGGTGAGGGTGCCCTCCGGTGGCCATCGGAGAGAGCCACAGAGGTCTGATTCGTGACATATAGTGATCTCAGTGAACTATTGCATACACATCATAAAGACTATACTTTTTTTGTTTTGTTTCGTTTCTAGAGTTTGAAAGCCGAATTTACTTTGTCTGTAAAAGAAAGAGCAGCTTTACATTTTGCAAAATTCCTCCCTTGTGCTTTACAGGAGAACACAGTGCCCTTCAAGATCATTGTGCTTCACAGTTGAAACAAAGTAACAGAGTCCTAATGTGTCAGATGCTGTCAAGGCCTAGATCTAAATGTTTGGGATGAACTATTGGAGGCCACAACTACATCTGGCACCACAGCTACTAAATGAATAAGAGTAAGCTGATTTAATATGTTAATGAGTGCTAATATAAAATGAAAAAGTGTTCCAACTGTGCGCCTGATAATAATACCATTAATAATTTATTTAAATATATTTAAATAAATAAATATAATTCAGTTGTTTTGTTTTAAAATAATGAATAAATAAGTTTATGAACAAGGGGATTTAGGGTTAACCATTCATTCTCATTTATAAAGGGAAACATTGTGTTTTGTAAGTGATATGTTTCCCTGTTTCAAGTTGTCAAGTACAGAGAAATGTACTGCATATGAAAAACTGTAAATTTAATCAGCAAATAAATTACTTAAATGTCCTATAGAGACAGATATTTTTATTCCTCAGTTCTGGTTTTGTGTAACAATACTGGTAATACTAAACAGTATCTTATATCTACACAATGTTCTGTTCAAAGTCTTAATCGAATTATCTATTTAGAAAACTACTCACACAACAGTCTCAACTATACTGATATCAATTCCCCAAAATATGTCTAGTCTTTATCATGTCTAATAAAGCGGTGGATCTTGACCAGCTGATAATCAACTGCTATGAAGAATTGTACAGAATGACGTAGGCCTAAATCTTCCGTTTTTGTCTTTTGTATGTCTCAGTAAAAAAAAAAAAAAAAAAAAAAAAAAATCTTAAATTTACTTTGTATCACACACCTTCAGTGTAGATTTTCCATGTGAATCAACTGTGGTTATGGATATAATAACATTATGTGCCAAATTCTGGTCTTTCCACATGCCACACACAGACAAAAATGATGCTTTGAAATATGCATGTCTTAAACATTTTATTCTTCAATGTCAAAAACCAAAAAGGTCTGCACTCTAAACAAAGTCCTTGTTTTTCCATAAATGACATGAAGAAGGAAAAATACTGTGGTCACAAAAAAAAAAAAAAAAAAAAAAATCCTTCACATGGATTTTTGGGGCCACATGATAATGCAGATAAATGATGGCTACAATTAATGAGAATCTTTCAGTTCCTATGTGTTAAGTGCAGGGCTGAGTTCAATTATGTTTAATGACAAATACCTGATAATAGACTAGCATATAATAAGGTTACTGAATGAGCAGGCTTTTAGCAGAAATTCCCCATTTGTTTAGAGTGCGAAGCTTTTCTGTGATTTGGAAGTTTATTTATTTATATATATATATATATATATATATATATATATATATATATATATATATATATATATATATATATATATATATATATATATAAAATTTAAAATGCCATATGGCTGATATTTCTTAGGGATGGGTTGTCCTGGGATGCTTGTGTCATCCTGAAGTCATGTTTGCTGTGCCGGGGCCTGATATGGCTGTCTTTAAACTAGTAAGAGATTAGTTAAAGGTTAAAGGTCAGCTCTCAAGTGGGGAAAATAGTTCAGAAATAGTTATTAGCATCAGGCAAAAATGCCTTATGTCATGTGGTGGAAGGAGCAAACTACAGAAACAGTGGGGGTGGCGTCAGGCCACGGGGAGATGTGTCCAAAATAAACAGGGAATCTGGTGTCCTCGTCGTGCTGCGGGGTTCGTGTAGGTGGGGCAGTGTTCAGGAGGGAAGGGTCCAGGTAAGGGGACGTGCCTTGATGCCTTCCTACCTTAGAATGCATCCTTAGAAGGCAGCATTTTTCAGTTTTCGGATACAGCCTTAGTGTTGTGTCGTTCTTGAATGATTTGTTCATTTTGAACGAATCTTTAATGTGACTCTGGAAGAATGAGTCATCTTGGAATGATTCGTTCAGTCGCGCATGCGCAATATTCTATAAGTTCTGTACTGGTAGTAACCAACTCTTTATTACCTTTGTTACAACATTCAGTGTATGGAAAATAACCATCATGACAGAAATTCACACATTTATAGACTGTAAGAAGTAAAAAGCTACAATCTGAGACCAGAAACGCAGTAACTGTAAGAGTAAATAATTATAATAATGATGATAATAATGATGATAATAATAATAATAATAATAATAATAATAATAACTATGCACCCGTTTGCAAGGAAGCTTGTAAGTTAATTTCTCTATCCAATGCTGTCACGTCACGTGACAAAAGAACGAACGCTAGGTTAAAGCCTTTAGGTGCGTTCGACTTGAAGCACGGCTACAGACGGCGATCAACGAGAGCAGCTGCTTGCAGTCGAGGACAGAGTTAAAAACAGACACGTCAAGCCGGACACTTTCTGCTCCCGTTAGTGACACTCACGTGGTGTTTGCATATATTATCACAGATGAAGTAAATTAAATGCAATATTTGTCAAATACACAGACGTTTCAGAAATGTTTTCATGATCAACAGAAACCCTTTTTATATACTGCTTAATACAGCGCCATCATTTCAAGAATAAAGTTCAACATAATCATATACTATTTAAATACTAATAAAGTGGGGGTATGGTTTTATCAGTGTTGTATGATAAACGTGACTCAATACAATAGTGCGACTACATTAATAAAGCTTTTACCGTCCGAAAAACACAGATTTGTGCCTATTATTGGAACTGAAAAGGTAATAATAAACCCGAAACACATGTGATGGTTGTCATGCGGTGAATCTGGGCAAACGTGAAACAGCTGTGTCGTCATCAGCGCTCCTGCAGTCGCTCTGGAGAAACTGCAGCGGCTGAGTCAGCCGGCTGCTCTCGAAATGCTCCTGCAGGACTTTGATGCCACATGTGAGAGTCATGTGGCATCGGCGCCGTTTCAAGTCAGACAAAATTTCTAACCAGCATGCACTGCTTCAAGTCAGATTGCGATCGGTTTGCGCAGTGTTGCATGAAGTCGAACGCACCCTTTTATAAGCTTATGGGTCTGTCACGTGATGGACAAATGACTCAATAAACCCAAAGACCCGAGAGATGAACTAATCAAATCTCTTTCCGGCTCAAGACTGCATTGGTTACGCTATGGGTCTGTCACGTGATGAATGAATGACTCGATAAACCGAAGACCCGGGAGATGAACTAATCAATTCTTTTTCCGGCTCAAGACTGCATTGGTTACGCTATGGGTCTGTCACGTGATGAACGAATGACTCGATAAACCCGAAGACTCCATAGATGAACTAATCAATTCTCTTTTCGGCTCAGACTGCATTGGTTAAGTTTATGGGGCTGTCACGTGATGAAGGTACGACTCAAACCGGAGTACTTGTCAGATAAGAGGTGAGGTGAGCTATTCATAGACTGAAGAACCAGGTAAACAATGAATTAATCTTTTCTGTTTCTTATAGCATTATAGTTTTGTATTGTTTGTAGTGTAATCAACGTTTGCATAAGTACTAGTAGACGTTAGAGAAATTACACGTAACATTTTAATTATACTTTGATAAAATGAACGAAATGACTCGAAAAAAGATGTGTTCATTTTGTTGAACGAGACTCAAAGGTCCGAGTCGGTAAAATTATCCGAACTTCCCATCACTATCCTCTCTGCCCCACGCAGCGCGAATCCCGCATCACGGACGAGCCGTTCACATTTGCTGCACTCACGCAGCCTGTTTCGTAACGCTCAGTTATATTCACGCACGGCCCTGCACCGCAAATCTCCACGAGCGCATCTGGCAGTATGGAAGAGGCTTGATGCACATGCACAACCTGCATCGATTCGCACCTGGCTCCACATTTAAAATGAATATAAATTCAGTCTAACTGCTTGCTTTCACTTGGATGAAATTAAACATTCAGCACATTTTCCACTTGTTCTTAAAATCCCAACTACAATGTAACATATGTAATACTTTAAAGGGGTGCTATTATGCTTTTTCACTTTTTCAACTTTAGTTATTCTGTAATGTTGCTGTTTGAGCATAAAAAAGATCTGCAAAGTTACAAGGCGGCAGGCGGCAGGCGGCAGACAGAGAATAGTGAGCAGAATCCAACAGTATGGTCACAAGGGCAGGCAGCAGAGAATCAAACAATAACAAACAGTCCAGGGTCATACACAAGAGATCAAACTAACAGGAAGAAACACTCAGAAATGTAGTCGGGGCAATACATGACTTCGCAATGGCTAAGAGTCCGGAAGCAGTTTAAATAGGAGAGCTAAGGGGAAACACATGTGCTAGCTATCAGTCCCAGGCATGGGAATTATGGGAAATGAAGTCCATGAACATTAGTACTCAGGAGAGGGTTCTCGGGGCCATACCCCTCCCAGTCAATGAGGTATTGTAGTAACCTGCCCCTGCATTGGGAGTCCAGGATTTCCTGCACCTGGTACGCCTCCTTGCCATCAATGGTGATGGAAGGGGGACTCTCATTCATGGCCTCTTCCTGGTCCCTCTCTCCTCTCGGACCACCGGCGGGCTTGAGCAGAGAAACATGAAAAGTGGGTGAGATACGATAATTAGGGGGGAGAGCCAAATGGTAAGATACTGGTGTAATCTGTCTAATGATTTTGAATGGACCCACATACCTGGGACTTAATTTCCTGCATGGGAGCCGAAGGTGAAGATCTTTGGTGGAGAGCCAGACCCATTGACCAGGGTTGTAAGCAGGGCTTGGCCTTGTGTGACAATCCGCTTGTTCTTTAATGCTGTGGATGGCACGTTGAAGATGCACATGAGCAGTATTCCAAGTTTCCTCACTTCTCTGAAGCCAGTTGTTTATAGCAGGGAGCTCTGAGGGTTCTCTGGACCAGGGAAATGGGTGGTTGGAATCCGAGCACACATTGAAAGGGCGTAAGGCTGGTGGATGGCTTGCGGAGAGAATTCTTCAAACTCTCCACCTGTCCATTTGACTGTGGGTGATATCCTGATGTAAGACTGCCATTGATGTTGAGGTTTTTACAGAATGCGGACCACACCCGGAAAGTGAACTGAAGACCATGATCTGAGACAATGTCCTCAGGAAGTCCATAAAAGCGGAAGACCTGTTCCACGAGTACCTCTGCTGTTTCAAAGGCTGTGGGGAGTTTACTCAAAGGTACAAGATGGCATGCTTTGGAGAAACGATCGATAACGGGCAGGATGGTGGTTTGGTTCCTTGAGTTGGGGAGGTCTGTGATAAAGTCTATGGCTATGTGAGACCATGGACTTTGGGGAACTGGAAGTGCTGGGCACTGGTGAGAAGATTTAGAGATGTTACAAATGGTACACTGACGAATAAAGGCAATGGTATCTGATTGGAGAGTGGACCACAAGAATTTGATGGAGAGGAGCTGAATGGTGGCTATTATACCTGGATGGCCGGCGAGAGTTATGGACCCATTGCATCACACATTGACGGATACTTAGCAGAACATAGGTGCATTCAGGAGGACATTCTGGTGGAGAGTTCTCACTAATCTGTGCCTCTGTGATCTCTGTCATGATATCCCACTGGATGGGGGCGAGAATGAGGTTAGAGGGGATTATGGGTTCATGGAGGAATCAGAGGAGATTCAAACTGCCTTGAGAGAGCGTCTGCCTTGACATTCTTTGAGCCTGGATGACAGGTTAACTTGAAATTGAAACGAGTGAAGAATAGGGATCATCTTGCCTGTCTTGGGTTGAGTCGCTTGGCTGATCTGAGGTACTCAAGGTTGCGGTGATCTGTTAGAACAACAAAGTGAAGTTTAGCCCCCTCCAACCAGTTACACCATTCTTCTAAGGCTGCCTTCATGGCTAGAAGTTCCCGATCTCCCACATCATAATTCTGCTCTGCAGGGTTGAGTTTACGAGAATAGAAGGCACAAGAGAAGTGTTTGAGTGGATTACCTTTGTTGAGAGAGTATGGCCCCAATGTTACTGTGGACGCATCCACCTCCACAGTAAATTCTAATTCTGGGTCAGGATGATGAAGAATAGGTGCAGAGGTGAAACGTTCCTTCAACTGTTGGAAGACCATGGTAGCAGGGGAAGACCAGAGCAGACAATGTCTGTTTCCTCTTAGCATGGAGGTGAGAGGTGCTGCGATGGTGCTGAAGTCACGAACGAACCTTCTGTAGAAATTTGCAAAGCCCAAGCAGCGTTGTAGTCCTTTACAGTAGTGGGTTGAGGCCAGTTGAGCACAGACTGTACCTTTTTATCATCCATAGCTACCCCTTCTGCACTAATGATGTAACCAAGGAAGGATGTTACTGTCTGGTGAAACTTACATTTCTCAGTCTTGGCATATAGCTGATTATCTATGAGTCTCTGAAGTACTGCCCATATCTGTTGCACATGTGAGTCCAGGGTATCCATATAAATAAATATGTCATCAATGTAGACCATGACCCATCAGTTCAGCATGTCACGGAACACATTGTTAAAGAACGCCTGGAAGACTGAAGGGCTGTTGACCAATCCAAACGGCATAACAAGATATTCATAGTGTTTAGATTCAAGATGAATGGCGAGCTCAATCCCTTTTAAGTTTGATTTGGGTGCTATTCGGTCCAAGTTAGAACATCTTAAGAGGCAGTGTAGAGAAAAAAAAGATCTCTGATGGCCGAGGCACTCAGTAATTAAAATGTCTTTATTGCAAAAATGACATGTCCTAAATGGACAACTTTAAAATGCCCACGCGTAGCGGCATGGGGCCTTCTTCAGGGCATAGTGAAGCAGATAAAAAACTGATCTTATAATGACAAAGACACACAGGTGCTGACAATCAGTATTGAAGGTCTGCAGGCAATTACTAGGACACGCCTCTCACACCGTTCTCAGCACTAAAGCTATTAGTCACAATAATCAACAGAAACACAGGCAACAGATAGCATGCATATATATTCATGCATACATTGCTAGGGCACACCTCTCACATGGTTCTCAACACCGAAGCTGCTGGTCACAACAATAAATAAAGAAGCAACAAATAGCATGCACATACATTCATGCATATATTACTAGGGCACACCTCTCACATGATTCTCAGCAATAAAGCTGTTGGTAACAATGCAAGCAAAAAACACAAGCAACAGGTAGCATGCATATATTCATGCTTACACCTTCATGTATACATATGCATACACATGTACATATACAATATATGAAAAGAATAGTTACAGGAAAGAACAATATTACAAAATCACAGAAAAGGTCTATAATCTATCTCCTCATTTAATCCTGGATAGTCCATTGCTTTGAAACTCCATATCCAAAAGGTTTCACGTTGCAATAACTTTTTTTTTTTTAAATATCACCTCCACGTATTGATTTTTTAATCATTTCAATGCCCTGAATTCTCAAAGATGAAAGGTCACTATGGTTTATTTCTTTATAGGGTTTGGCCATGGGGTAATCTTCGTTATTGACTCTAATTGCGTATTTGTGTTCATAAAACTGCTCTTTTAGTTTTCTTTTAGTTCCTCCCACATAGAAACACCCACATGGGCATTGTAGGCGGTAGACCACATATTCAGAGTTACAGTTAATAAAGCCATTAGTCTTAAATTCTCTCTGCGTTCTCAGATCACAAAAAGTCTTACTTTGAATGACACCCTCACAATGACTGCAAGATCCACACCTATAGGTTCCCCACAACCCTTTTTCTAGCCATGTTTTTTGTCTAGGACCTGGAAGGTAACTTCTTACAAGTTTGTCCCTTATGGATGGTGCCTTCTTGAACACAGTCATAGGCGGCTCTGGAAAAACGTCTTTCAGAATAGAATCACTTTGAATTAACCCCCAATTGGACTTAATTATTTGTTTCATTTCAGAGGCACTACTACTATATTGGGTAACAAAGACATGTCTAGAGTTGTTTTTAGCCATGTCTTTCCTCCGCTTTTTTTTCTTTAGTAGATCAGAGCGTGTTGTGGAGCGTGCTTTTATTATTGCTTTTTCTATTATCATTGGTGAGTAGCCCCTAGCCCTGAACCTTAATTTCATATCTTGAGCCTGCATTTCGAAATCAGAGTCATTATTGCAGATGCGTCTAAGACGCTGAAATTGTCCAAAAGGAATATTATCTTTCAGGCTCCTTAGATGGAAACTGTCAGCCCTCAATAAAGTGTTTCTGTCTGTGCCTTTCCTATATATTGTTGTGTGCAAAAGATTATTGTCATCTATAGAGACAGTCAAGTCCAAAAAATTAATAGATGTTTTTGAATGTTCAATTGATAATTTTATATTAGGGTTTTTTTGTATTGATATACTCATGAAATTGCAAAAGTTCTTCCTCATTCCCAGACCAGACAAAGAGGATATCATCAATAAAGCGTCCCCAAAATACTATCTTGTCACAGAATTTGTTACTAGATCGATTATATATGTATTGCTCTTCCCAGTGACCTAAAAATAAATTGGGCATGGCCGCCGCCCTGCGAACTCTGCTACCTGACCCCCAGCTCGCCGCCATCCGCATGGCCGCCGCCCTGCGAACTCTGCTACCTGACCCCCGAGCCCAGGCTACCCAGCTCATCCCGAAGATGACGGGGCATGATGACGTCGAGACCTTCCTTCAGATGTTCGAGGCGATCGCTGCCCGGGAGGCGTGGCCCAGGGACGAGTGGGCGCGGATCGTGGCGCCGTTGCTGACGGGAGAGGCGCAACGGGCATACTTTATGCTTGGCCCCGAGCGGAGTAGCTCTTATGAAGATTTGAAAAAGGAGATCTTGGGGCGGGTTGGACTGTCGCCCATTAGTGCCGCCCAACTGTTCCATGACTGGTCCTACAATCCACGACGGCCCGCCCGTGCGCAAGTGACTGACCTCTCACGCCTTGCCCAACATTGGCTACTGGCCGGGGGTCCCACCGCACACCAGGTAGCGGAGCGCGTAGTAGTGGACCGCCTCCTACGGGCCCTTCCCCGCCCTCTCCGGCAGGCGGCCGGTATGCGGAACCCCTCCAATGTCGACGAGCTGGTGGAGGCCATCGAGCTGGCGGAGGCCACCCAACACCGGGAGGCTGGGGAGTGAGCGCCGCCCTTTCCTCGAAGGGTGGTCCAGGAGCGACGCGCGCCGGAGGGCACCCAGCGACCAGTCGGCAGGCCGGCGGTTCCCGGGCCACAGGATGAGCCCATGCCTACCGAAGCTCCCCATTCCCCTGGACGTGCTTGGCTGGCAGGCTGTGCCGTACACGCGGAACCTCCAAAGCAGGCCCCACGAGCGGAAGTGAAGATAAATGGCCGACCGGTCCTCGCCCTCCTCGACTCTGGCAGCGGGGTCACACTTATCAGGGCTGACGGTCCTTCCTCCACGGCCGGAACCCAAAGCCAGACTGTCCATCACCTGTGTCCACGGCGATACCAGGGAAGGACCGGCGCGGCGCGTCACTATCACGGCTCCCCCGGGTGCCTGGCCAGTGGAAGTTGGGATCGTCAGGGAGCTGCCTGTACCGGTCCTCCTCGGCAGAGATTGGCCAGGGTTCGACCGCCTCTTCGCCTCCGCTAGCCAGCCTGTCAGCCCCGCCGGGAACCGCCCCCAGCGCCGGACGTCCACGAAACCCCAACGGCGCCCCGTGCTGCTAGCCTCGGACAGCCCCAGGGAGGGGGAGTCTTCCCGTCATAACCCTAACCTCTTCTATGACCTCTTCCAGCAGGTGGCTGGGGCTGGGGCCTTTGCCCAGGAGCAGCACGAGGATGACCGCCTCAAACACTGCTGGGCCCAAGTGAGGGTCGCCGAAGGGAAGGATCTCCAACCGGCACCCCACCCAACACCTCATTTCGTGGTCAAAAATGGCCTGCTGTACTGTGTCGCACAGCGAAGGGGGGAGGAAAAAACCTTGCTGGTGGTCCCAAGGACCAAGACAGGAGCGGTGATGGAGCTGGCGCATGCCCATCCCATGGCCGGCCACCTCTGAACCCAAAACACCATCCGACGCATCCGCGACCGGTTCCACTGGCCAGGCCTGGAGGCCGAGGTGAAGCGCTTCTGTATGGCATATCCTACCAGCCAACTGATTCCGCTGCCCATCACCTACCCCCAGCCCGCTGATTCCGCTGCCCATCATTGAGGTGCCCTTCGAGCGGATCGGAATGGACCTAGTAGGGCCGCTGCCGAAGTCCGCCCGGGGACATGAACACATTCTGGTCATCCTGGACTATGCCACCCGCTACCCCGAGGCCATCCCCCTTCGCAAAGCCACCGCGAAAGCCATTGCGCAGGAGCTCTTCCTGCTGAGTAGTCGGGTCGGCCTACCATCCCAGATACTGACTGACCAGGGCACCCCCTTCATGTCCCGGGTGATGGCTGACCTCTGCAAGCTCCTCAAGATTAAACAGCTCCGCACCACTGTATACCATCCGCAAACGGACGGCCTGGTGGAACGATTCAATCAAACATTGAAGCAGATGCTGCGGCGAGTGGCTGCAGAAGACAGGCGCGACTGGGACAAGGTGCTGCCCTACGTGTTGTTCGGCATCCGGGAGGTGCCCCAGGCTTCCACCGGATTTACCCCCTCCGAGCTCCTCTTCGGCTGGCAGCCCCGCGGCCTGCTAGATGTCGCCCGAGAAGCCTGGGAACAGCAGCCGGCCGTCCACCGCTCCACGATCGAGCATGTCCGGGAGATGCGGGAGAGGATCGACAGAGTCATGCCCATCGTCCGGGAGCACATGGCATAAGCTCAGCAAGCCCAGCAACGACATTACAACAGGGCGGCCCAGCCACGGGAGTTTCAGCCAGGAGACCACGTCATGGTCCTCGTCCCCACCGCCGCCTGTAAATTCTTGGCCAGCTGGCAAGGTCCCTACACCCGTCACGGAAAGGATCGGCCCTGTCACCTACCGAGTCCGGCAGCCCGGAAGACGCAGAGAGGACTAACTGTACCACATAAACCTTCTGAAGCGCTGGGTCGGGTCCGGGCCCCAGCTGGCAGCCCTCGCTCATCAACCTCCCGTGGCTGTGGACATGGACCCCCATCTCTCGGCCGCCCAAAAGTCGGAGCTGCAACACCTGGTCAGTCAGTTCACCGATGTGTTCTCTCCCCAGCCAGGGCGGACCCACGTACTCAAGCACGATATCCGCACAGCACCCGGAATGATCGTCCGGCAGCGGCCCTATCGTATTCCGGAGGCTCGGCGACACGCCATTGAGGAGGAGGTACAGGAGATGTTGAGGTTAGGGACCATCGAACCATCACGCAGCCCCTGGTCCAGCCCCATTGTCATGGTTCCAAAGCCCGATGGCACCTTCCGCTTTTGCAATGACTTCCGCCGCCTAAATGAAGTCTCGGAGTTTGATGGCTACCCCATGCCGCGGGTCGATGAACTCTTGGACCGCCTGGGAAGGGCCCGGTACATTTCAACCCTCGACCTCACCAAGGGCTACTGGCAGGTCCCCCTAACCAAACAGGCCAAGCCGAAGACTGCGTTCTCGACCCCCAGTGGCCACTGGCAGTACCCGGGTCCTACCCTTCGGCCTGCATGGGGCTCCCGCCACCTTCCAGCGGCTAATGGACATCCTCCTGCGGCCCCACCAGGCCTACGCGGCCGCCTACCTGGACGATGTAGTCATTCATTCCGAGACTTGGGAGGAGCACCTGGAGCGACTGCGGAAGGTGCTATCGGAACTCCGCGGGGCTGGACTGACCGCCAACCCCCGTAAGTGTCACCTGGCCCTCACCGAAGCCAAGTACCTCGGCTACCAAGTGGGCCGCGGCCTCATTCGGCCCCAGGAGAAGAAAGTGGCGGCAATCTCACCACCTCACCACCAAAACGCAGGTACGGGCCTTTTTGGGGTTGGCGGGATATTACCGCTGTTTCATCCCTAACTTCTCCTCCTTAGCCTCTCCCCTGACAGACCTGACCAGGAAGGGGCAACCAGAGAAGGTCCCGTGGAACCCCGAGACGGAGAGCGCGTTCCAACGGGTGAAGGCCGCCCTCACCTCCGAGCCCGTGCTCAGGGCCCCCGACTTCAATCGCCCCTTCCTGGTGCAAACGGATGCATCCGATACCGGGTTGGGAGCCGTCCTCTCCCAGGTCATCGACGGCGAGGAACACCCGGTGATCTATATCAGCCGGAAGCTGACCTCAGCGGAACGACGGTATGCGGCCGTCGAGAAGGAGGCACTGGCCGTCAAGTGGGCAGTCCTGGAGCTCCGCTACTACCTTCTCGGCCGCCAGTTCACCCTGATCATGGACCACGCCCCCCTACAGTGGATGGCCCGGGCAAAGGACACCAACGCCAGGGTGACTCGGTGGTTCCTCACGCTCCAGAACTTCCACTTCACCATACAACACCGGGCGAGGACGGCCAATGCAAACGCCGATGGACTCGAGGATATGGTCAACTTTCGCAGGTTGGTCAGGCTCCACTCCCCGCCCTCCCCCAATCTCCCCACTTCTCCACAGGGACAGGACAACGCTTAGGGGGGGGAGTGTGACGCGTGTCCCGAGCTCTCATCAGCGTCGCCCTGGAAACAGAGCAGGCACACCTGCACCTGCTCATTATGGGCTGAGCGGTCACACCTGCAGCCCATTGCAGACGGGCTTTATAAGCGGCACCGACGAACACAGAGGGTGAGATGTCTCCAAAGGACTCAGCTAACAATTCTCTGTGTTTCTCCTCCAGACAGCAGCGTGTGACCGCCAGCCCGCTAAAGACACGGACCTCACGGACCCACACAGCCCTGCGCACCGAGGGAGGAAGAGAAGGCTGAGCACTGAGCACCGGAACCCCTCACGTTGGCTATTTTTCCCTGCACCACCCCAATAAAATCCACCCTTCGGGGAACTCAACTTGATCCTCGTGTCGTGTGCTTCTTCACCCCGTCACAATATGTATACATGAAGGTGTAAGCATGAATATATGCATGCTACCTGTTGCTTGTGTTTTTTGCTTGCATTGTTACCAACAGCTTTATTGCTGAGAATCATGTGAGAGGTGTGCCCTAGTAATATATGCATGAATGTATGTGCATGCTATTTGTTGCTTCTTTATTTATTGTTGTGACCAGCAGCTTCGGTGTTGAGAACCATGTGAGAGGCATGCCCTAGCAATGTATCAGAGATCTTTTTTTCTCTACACTGCCTCTTAAGATATTCATAGTGCCCGGATGTTGTTGAGAAGGCATCCCTCCCGAATACGAATTAGGTTGTAGGCACTGTGAAGGTTGAGCTTTGTGAAGTACTTAGCAGTGCAAAGTTGTTCAAGCGCTGCTGGGACTAGAGGAAGGGGATAGCAGAATTTGACTGTTACCTCGTTGAGATTTTGGTAATCAATGCATGATCTCACACCTCCATCCTTTTTTTGATGAAGAAGAAGCCCGCTGATACAGATGAGGTGGATGGTCTAATGAACCCCTTTGATAATTCCTCCTCAATATAAGACTTCATGGCCTCAGATTCTGGTTGAGACAGAGGGAAAATTCTACCTCTAGATGGGTTTGATCATGGAATCATGTCAATAGCACAGTCGTTGGGTCGGTGAGGAGGTAGGTCTGAGGCTTTGGTCTTACTGAAAGCGTTGGTGAGGTCATAATATTCAGGGAGTAATCCCGGCACAGGTGAGTTCGCTGTAGATTGGGCTGTTCGTGAAGAAGGATGAGATCGAGTGGTAAGTAGACAGTTATGTTGACAGGAATCAGATCATTGAAGAATTTGTTTGGTTGTCCATGAAATACGAGGATTGTGTCTCTCTAGCCAGGGTAGACCCAGGATGATGGGATTCTGATGAGATTCGATGGCGAACAGACGAATGGTTTCTGTGTGAAGTATGCCAGTTTGGAGACACAGATCCTTGGTGACGAATTTGACTTGTCCTGAGCCCAAAGGACGTCAATCTAAGGTTGCCACTGCCACCCGTCATTCACATGGAATAAGAGGAAGATTGAGTATTGGCAAACTTTATGTTGATGAAATTTCCCTTAGCCCCTGAGTCTATCAGTGCTATGGTATTGGTACATCTTTCATTACACTTAAGGGTTACTGGAACTTCTAGACAGTTTGTAGATTTATGATTTGGACTCACCGCAGGGAAGCTTCGAGAGGTAGGACGAGTAGGACAGGAAGCTCTCAGATGGCCAGACAAACCACAGTAGAGGCAAAGATGATTGCGAATCCTCCTCTCTCTCTCTTCATCAGTGAGGTGAGTGAAACCAATCTGCATGGGTTCTAAATCGGCGGAAACTGTGTTTGTTCGAGGGTGCATGGGAAGGTTGTGAGGGGCACGTCGTGCTCGCATCAGATTGTCAGTGCGGATGGAGAGATCAATAAACTGTTCAAGGGTTCTCTCCTCGTCATGACAGGCAAGCTCAGACTGCAATTCAGCTGTAAGTCCCTTGCAGTAAAGCAGCTTGAGTGGTTCATCCTCCCATCCTGATTGTGCTGCGACGGTGCAGAATAAAAATGCATTATCCGCAGCTGTGCTTCGTCCCTGTCGCAGACTGAGTATTTGCTCTCCTGGATCCTCTCCGTCTGCTGAATGCTCGAACACCTCACAGAAACATTTCAGGAAGCAATCAAATGATGGAAAAACAGCCGCTTCCCCTCCCAAGCGGTAGCGGCCCAGTCCAAAGCACATCCAGTCAACAGTGAGCAAACAAATGAAACCCGACTATTTTCTGTGGTGTATAATTGATATTGTTGATTAACAAACCCAGGCACGGGAACTATGGAAAATGAAGTCCATGAACGTGAGTACTCAGGAGAGGGTTCCTTCTGGTGGCGTTCGGAGAGAGCCACAGACGCCTGATTTGTGACAGTTATACCAACATTTTTCAATTACAGTCAGTTTGCAACCCATCCCTATGCGCCACCTGGCGGTAGTTTCGCGAATGACTTTAACACGCGACTGACTTGCAGTTAACATCCTGCAGCAGCGGTATACACGGCAGTAATAGGCATTTTGGTTGGCCACCTACTGTATATATAACTGTATTGTATCTAACTAATATGGTTATTATATTTTATTGGCATATCAGTTATCTGTATAAATTATAAAACACTATTATGACAACGTTATGTTTAATTTACTATATTGTATATATTTATTACATTTTATATTTTTATCTCACACATGGATCGGCATTTTCTATAATGTATTTATATAATACATATCTGATATGACATAATATATAATTAGCATCAAACAAACAATATAATTATTATTCTCAAGGATTAAAGAGTAAATGGACTGCACAACCATCAATTAGGTGGGAATATGCACTAAGCATGTAAATGACCATTGATCAAAAGAAGAAGATAGAAACAGCATGGTGCTTTTTCTTAGCATCCGTTTCCATAGCGACTCATCGATTTGTTGCTTTGTTGAGAATGTCTTGAGTCTTAATCAGGAACATACTCTGTGTTGAATGAACTTACATTGTTTTTGGAACCACATACCTCGAGTAAGCAAGGTTTTGGGTTAATCAACCGAGAGTTCAGGAATAAACATAACACAAGTTAACAACACTTACACCAAAAAAACACAAACTGTCATTCCAAATTCCTTATATATTGGTTGTTATTTGAGGCTCTGTTTCAAAACACAGTTAGCCAACGTTACTGACCCAGACAGCCTCAAAACGCACCGTTTAAATGATGCTCCAGAATGCTGTCTAGATGGACACCAAATGTGTTGTGTGTTCGGAATGTGCTTATGACACCAAACAATGTTGTCTAGGTACTAGTTTTTGAGATGTCGTCTTGTGTAATGCTAGCCAAATAAATACGCCAGCTGTCAATTTTTTTTTTTTTCGTGTTCATCAGTTTCAAAATTTCAGTATCCTGGAAGTGAGCTATATTTGTTCTTAAATAAATTATTAATTAATTAAGTCTAGACATCTCTTATTTTCCTAATGTAGGCTATAACTTTTGCCGCTCAGTATGCATCAATACTGAAACAAATTCTCGCCCACTTCGCATGTGCCTTACTTCTATGCTATGTTGGCCATAAAGTCTTTATTATTATTATTATTATTATTATTAAATAGTATTATTATTATTATTATTATTATTATTATTATTATTACGTGAGTATGAATTACGTCAAATTACGTGTTATTATAGTTTATTTTCGCCACTTACCTGTATGTGATTTGAATATTAGCATAAACTTTTTGTTGTTGTTGTTTAATTCAAATGCTTTGAATAACAACATAGAAAGGCATTCATAACTGAGAAATTTACATAGACATATCAAGACTGGGATTATGCTCAATTTTCATATCACAGTCTATACATACCACATAATAAATTTAAGATATAAAATAAAATTATATATATATATATGTAACCGGGGCATAATATTCTCCATTCATACCTACCCGCCACTAGGGGTCACTCGTGTTTACATGATGCATAGTAGAGTCCACACAGAGGAAGAGTGTACTACAGGTGTGGGTTGTGCTTGTTCATAGCTGTCTGCAGCTGAGCACATGAGCAGTTGTGCATAAGATTAAAAGCAAACATCAGCCTTTCTTAAGGAAGGGGGGAAAGTCCTGCTTGTGTTTTGCTTACCACCTTGTGCATCATGTATTTGGTGTCTGTCTGCAAGATATTTCCGGGTGGATATATACATATCTAATGTGGCGGAGATTGAGCGTGAGTGTTTATTTAAAGAGTTTAATTTAAGTTGCATGTTCTGTTATAATAATTGGGAATTTGTGGAAAAATAACAATCCATTTTCTCTTTGATTGAATTATATTAGAGGGGAGAACAGATACACGTGTGTCAGCGCCTCGTTTCATGTTACAGCGTGTCACAGAGTGAGTTCATTTATTTTGTTTCATATTATAAATATTATTGTGCACTCAAAGAAGAGAGAGAAACATTTTGTAATGTTTATATTATGTCAGCAATAAATATAATTTGTTAATAGGCTAAATATGAACATTTTGATACCATGATTGACACTGTATAAATGATTGAGGTGTAAACTGGATTCAGTTCAGATTTATTGAGTTAAGTGGCTAATGTTTATGTACTATGAATGTTTCTATGTTTTGTCTATATTACAGAATAGCATCCAAAAGCCACTACCGTTGTTTACTAGGGGTATATTTCATACAGGGCTATTTTTGTGTGTTTTCATTTATTTTCTCTGTTGATTTGGGATCTTTATAATCTTGAGAAGGAATGTGATTTAAGGAGAAATGTGTATTAACCTTTTCTAATCAGCCGAATTTCACCCAAAGGGAGTGTTCAATAGTTGGGCTACTGTTTTATTTGTTTTATTTATTTTTCTTTAAACTGAATAGGCCATTGTAACAAAATATTTACACTGTATTTGGAGCTTGTGTTAATTTGATCTCTTTTTATATTTCTTGTAAACTTGGTTTATTATAATATACTACGCAGGGGGAAATTTCACAGTCATTTAATGCTGTGTTTTCTCTTAACTCAGTCGGAAAAAATAAAGAACCCCTGTTAGATGTATGGCTGTGCTGGAGTCTTTGTCATAGTGTGAAGGTTTACACGGCCACATCTTTTGGTGTCAGAAGTGGGATCATTAGTTACTTACTGTGGGTTTCCTTTTGTGCAGAGGATTTGTTTATTATTTTTTTTTTAATTCTTATTACTACAAGTGGGTTAAACAACAGTAAACAACGGTAGTGGTCGAGGCTGGATGTTTGTCACCGAGAGTCAACAGCGAGCTATGTGCTGAGCCAGGAAGGACGGCGGAGAGTTCAAGTGTCAACGTTTTCAGGATCAACTTGACTGGGAAGGCTGCATGGGACTGTGTAAGTGTGTGATTTTGTAGAGACTGAAGCCATTGACATCTGCCGTATAGAGCCATGGAAGCTGAAGATACTGAGCAAGCACAGGCACAGGGAGAGGACAGCCAAGGACTTGGTGCTGCTTCCTGGGTGAGTGAAGACGAGAGAGTTAACCCCTTTTGCTGCAGCTCAAGTCTCAAATTCAGGATTTGGGAAAGAGACAGGATGAAGTGATGTCAACACTGGCTAGTTTTAACACTGTCAATACTAGGTCTTATGTCTATATCCCTAGAGAACGACAAATTGTTCCTTACTGTGGTGACCCTTCTAAAGACTGTCATACCATCGATGAGTTTATTGAGGAACTCGAACGAGTAATTCGTGTAAGGGGATTGAGTCGTGAAGACCAAGTAGACTTTATTTTGTCACACTTAAGGGGGTCAGCACTTGATGAGGTCAAATTGTGTTTGGGGGGAGATGATGTAGCGCCTCGAGATCTGTTTGTTTGTTTGAGAGATGCTTTTCGTGAGAAACGGACAACCCCTCAACTGTTACATGCCTTCTATTCACGGAAACAGTTGGAAGGGGAGGACCTCCGCGAGTATTCACATGCCTTGTCAACAATGTTGAACGCTGCGCTACAACAGTCGTCAAAAGCAGTTCCTGATGTGCAGTTAACACTGAGGGATCAGTTTATTGAGGGAGTAGGAGACTCCGCGCTTCGCCGAGAACTGCGTAAGTTAGTGCGTGACCGGCCCCGCGCAACACTGTTTGAGGTTAGGGAAGAGGCATTAATGTGGTGCGCAGAAGAACAACAACCCCGTAAGGCGAGTACTGCCAAAAGTCACTACTTGGTGGGCATCGAGGGGGGTGCGGGTTCTACAAAAATGGCCACGTCTCCTTCAGAAGACTTGCACGCTGTATTAAAAGAGGTTGTGACAGTAGTGGCACAACAAGGCAAAGCTATCAGTGAGCTTACTAACGCTGTCCGTAACCTTACCACTCAAAGAGGCAGCTCTACCTCTGAAAGGCCTCAAAGACCTAAGCTTAAGCCTAGATATACCAGAGCCGGTCAACCCATTTGCTTGAGGTGTGAAGGGGTGGGACATATAGCCCGTCAGTGCACCTCTCAAAGTAATCAGGAAAGCCAGGTGACAGCCCCAGCCGAAACTCTTGTGCCGGGAAAAGGGGTCCCTCCGTTGTGTTGAGCCAAGCAATGAGAGGGGACCACCATGGCTCAACTACCAGTCCTTTGACAAAAGAGCGTTTTTTGGAACGCGCTGTGGGCGAATGCCCTGTAGTTGAAATTAACATGGGGGGGTAGCTGTGAAGTGTCTTTTAGACACAGGCAGCAATGTGAGCACACTGGCAGAAAGCTTTTTCAGAGGGAAGCTACATGGGGGGGATAAAGATATGCACAGCACCATGAAATGGCTCAAGATTACAGCTGCAAACAAATTACCGCTCCCGTATTTAGGTTATGTCGAGTTGGACATTCAGGTAATGGGAGTAACAATACCAGGGTGTGGTTTCTTGATTGTCCGAGATCAGAATGGTGGGGAAGCTGATAATTCACCTCCAGGCATTATTGGCATGAACATTGACCAGCGTTGCAAGCAGCTGATTTTAGCTGAGTTCGACAATGCACTGGGGGGGGAACATTAGACCCAGATTGGCGAGTGGCTTTTACTAAGGTGCACGAGGCAGCACTGATTGGGCCAACCTCTACAGTCCGAGTGGCTGGAAAATCCAAAACACTTATACCTGCAGCCTCAGTTACTACAATCCAGGTCCGGGTGCATAAGGAGCCACCCCATGCCAATGGTGTTATGATATTTGAGCCGGGGTCGATGCCACTTCCAGGGGGGGGTTGGTCTTAGTGCCTACAGCAGTATCGTCTAGTAAATGTGTTTTCCCTGTACAGGTGTTGAATCTTGCATCAGAGGATGTTTGGCTGCCTCCCAAAACAAGGTTAGGGGTACTATCTCAGGGCCACAAGGTCGAAAGTAATTCTTGCAAGGTGGAATTTCAGCGAGTTTCTGATGATCATGAGGAGGTCACGGTCCATGTAAGATCAATGACAGAGGTTCAAGGTGATGGTGACCTACCATGTCCTGTAGATCGTGTGCAAATGGGGGGAACTCCAGCGCAACAGGTCGGGTTACAAGCATTGCTGAGGCAATACGCAGATGTGTTTGCGATGTCCGACAATGATCTTGGGTACACTGATTTGGTAAAACATGAGATCCCCGTGACTGATGACATTCCCGTCACTCAAGTGTACAGACGTATACCTCCAAATCAGTTTGAAGAGGTGAGGGAACATATTTCTGGTCTGCTTAAAAAGGGAGTCATCAGAGAAAGTTCAAGCTCATACGCCTCACCGGTGGTACTGGTCCGGAAGTCTGATGGGAGTCTGCGCCTGTGCGTAGACTACCGGAGGCTGAATGCAAAGACTCAACGTGACGCATTTCCACTGCCAAGAATCGAAGAGAGCCTAGACGCACTGTGTAGAGCACAAGTGTTTTCGACCATAGACCTTGCGAGCGGCTATCACCAGGTAGCAGTTCACGAGAAGGACCGGCACAAAACCGCGTTTGTCACCCCATTCGGTCTGTATGAGTACTTACGGATGCCGTTCGGTCTTTGCAACGCGCCGGCGACATTTCAGAGACTCATGCAGGCCGTAATGGGCGAGCTAGTGTTTCAAATAGTCTTGGTTTATTTGGATGACCTGTTGGTATATTCAGATACATTCGAGAGTCACCTAACCAGGCTTGAGACTGTGTTTCGACGGTTGAGAGAGGCTGGATTAAAGATCAAGGTGGAGAAGTGTCACTTTCTCCAACCTGAGGTCAGGTTTCTAGGGCACCTTGTATCAGCCCAAGGCATAGGCCCTGATCCCGACAAGGTGAGCGCTGTGGTGCAGTGGCCAGTGCCTAATACGGTCAAGGAACTGCGATCCTTTTTGGGGTTCTGCAGTTATTACCGCAGGTTTATTGCAGGCTTCTCCAAGGTGGCAGGACCTTTGCACGATATTGTGAACGAGTGCACTGCAAAAGGTAGGGGATCCCAGAGTAAGGAGCTATTCCAAGGCCTTTGGTCATCTGAATGCCAGCAAGCATTTGAGCACCTGAAGGGAGAACTGACTCGTGCTCCAAATCTGGGGTATGCCGACTTCACACTCCCGTTTGTGCTGGAGACAGATGCCAGTAGTTGGGGGCTGGGTGCTGTCTTATACCAGTATCAGGGAGGGAAAAAGACAGTAATAGCCTACGCTAGTCGAAGGTTGAGAGGGGCCGAACGCAACGATCGCAACTATAGCAGCCGGAAACTAGAGCTCTTGGCGTTAAAGTGGGCTGTAGTAGAGAAGTTCAGGGGTTATCTGCTGGGGTCTCAGTTTACCATCCTTACTGATAACAACCCACTCTGTCACCTTAATACTGCTAAGTTAGGTGCAGTGGAGCAACGTTGGGTGGCACAGCTGGCTGTGTTTAGTTTTAAGGTGCTGTACCGGCCGGGGCGCTGTAACACAGCGGCTGATGCTCTCTCTCGTAGGCCAGGACTGGAAGACAAGGAAGTAGAGACTGAAGATGCAGAGTACGATGATTGCGTGGCTATTTGTAATGCACTGCATGTAGGAACGGCTGTTGAGCTTGATCTTGCGAAGTCCAGACCTGTTCCGGCTGAGCTGACAGAAGGGGAAATAAGCTCCGAGCAGGGTCTTGGAAACACCCCAACGTTTCCGGGGTATACTAGGGAAGAGCTCTGTCATTTTCAGGAGACAGATCCGTCCTTAAGTGTCTTGAAACGTTTTTGGCAAGCAAAAAGAAAGCCTTCTGTTCGGGAGAAACGGGGTTTGCCTAGGCAAGTGCAGTCACTGCTCAAACAGTGGGGGAAAATTAAAGAATATGAGGGATTGTTGTATCGAGTAGTTGATGATGCATCTCTAGGTGAGTGCCAGCAGATGTTAATTCCGGCGTGCTTGGTTGAGCAGGTGCTACAGAGTGTCCATGACAATATGGGGCACCAAGGCATTGAGAGAACCTTAGGATTGCTCAAGCCGAGGTGCTATTGGCCAGGGATGCACGACGCTGTAGAAACCTGGGTGAAAAATTGTCACCGTTGTGTGCTTTCTAAGATGCCTCAACCGAAGATTCGTGCAGCTTGGACTCCCTTTCTTGCTACTCGACCGCTGGAAGTGGTCGCTGTTGATTTCACCACTCTGGAACCTGCCACTGATGGTCGGGAAAACGTGCTGGTGGTGACAGACGTTTTCACCAAGTTCAGCCAGGCGTTTCCTACACGAGACCAGAAGGCTGAAACTACCGCCAAGATCCTCCTGAAAGAGTGGTTTCTCAAATATGGAGTGCCGCAGAGATTGCACTCGGACCAGGGGAGAAACTTTGAGAGTGCGGTAATGGCTGAACTGTGCAGATTGTACCGGGTACGGAAGTCAAGAACTACTCCATATCACCCGCAGGGGAACCCACAATGTGAGCGATTTAATCGCACGATACATGACCTCCTGCGCTCTCTACCTCCCGACAAGAAGCGTAAGTGGCCAGAGCACCTGCCAGAATTGGTGTACGCCTACAACGTAACTCCCCATTCTTCGACGGGATATTCCCCGTATTTCATGCTATTTGGAACGCAACCATTTCTTCCAGTTGATGCATTGTTGGGGCGAGAGCCTGACAAGGACCCTGAGTCTAACTGGTTGTCCATTCACAAAGAGCGGCTCCAGGATGCCCATGCCAGAGCCCGAGAGTATGCAGAGAAAAAGGCAGCAGAGCGAACTTTGAGACATGAGAATGATGTGTATTGTCCTGAGATTGCTATTGGACAAAATGTCTATTTAAGGCACCGTCCTGCCGGTAGAAATAAGATCCAAGACGCTTGGGCACCTGAGGTTCATGTGGTAAAAGATGTACAAGGAACCACATTTGTGGTGGAACCAATTGAAGGGGGTGCCCCAAGACGGATACACCGTGAAGATATTCGGCCTTGCCCTCTGCCGACTCCCATGCGAACTCCCGTGCCAGCTCCTCGTAGCAGGGTACGTCCTGTGAACGAAAATGTTGTTCCACTAGCCAAGACATCAGCAGTGCCTTCAGATGTTGAGTGTGTAGTTGTGGAGGAGATATGGCAACCCAAAGGGCAGTCAGTGCCTTTAGTGGAGGGAAGTGTAGAACAGTCCTGTCCACGGGCAGAGGCCTTGATAGCACCTGAGCTTGAAGGATGTGGGCAAGTTGATGAGACACCAAATATGCTAGAGAGGAGCATAGATGAAGGAAACGGTGGTCCAAATGAGGTACAGATAGACTCCGTTCCAGATGCTGGTGTGGAACATCCTGTTCCGGCTCTGAAAAGAGCACCTACACCTGCGCCACGCCGGTCTCAAAGAAAGACAGCAGGCAAACATAGTAACTTGTATAATTTGCCGAAGCCAGTTTGTAATGCTGTATCATTTAGCCCTGATGTTTTGTCTCAGGTATTAGCAGGAATGGTAATGTACACATCTGAAAAACTGAAAGAGGCTATGGACAGTTAAAAGAGAAGTCCACGAGGACGTTGACTTATGGCAGGGGAGAGTGTAACCGGGGCATAATATTCTCCATTCATACCTACCCGCAACTAGGGGTCACTCGTGTTTACGTGATGCATAGTAGAGTCCACACAGAGGAAGAGTGTACTACAGGTGTGGGTTGTGCTTGTTCATAGCCGTCTGCAGCTGAGCACATGAGCAGTTGTGCATAAGATTAAAAGCAAACATCAGCCTTTCTTAAGGAAGGGGGGGAAAGTCCTGCTTGTGTTTTGCTTACCACCTTGTGCATCATGTATTTGGTGTCTGTCTGCAAGATATTTCCGGGTGGATATATACATATCTAATGTGGCGGAGATTGAGCGTGAGTGTTTATTTAAAGAGTTTAATTTAAGTTGCATGTTCTGTTATAATAATTGGGAATTTGTGGAAAATAACAATCCATTTTCTCTTTGAATTATATTAGAGGGGAGAACAGATACACGTGTGTCAGCGCCTCGTTTCATGTTACAGCGTGTCACAGAGTGAGTTCATTTATTTTGTTTCATATTATAAATATTATTGTGCACTCAAAGAAGAGAGAGAAACATTTTGTAATGTTTATATTATGTCAGCAATAAATATAATTTGTTAATAGGCTAAATATGAACATTTTGATACCATGATTGACACTGTATAAATGATTGAGGTTTAAACTGGATTCAGTTCAGATTTTATTGAGTTAAGTGGCTAATGTTTATGTACTATGAATGTTTCTGTGTTTTGTCTATATTACAGAATAGCATCCAAAAGCCACTACCGTTGTTTTATAGGGGTATATTTCATACAGGGCTATTTTTGTGTGTTTTCATTTATTTTCTCTGTTGATTTGGGATCTTTATAATCTTGAGAAGGAATGTGATTTAAGGAGAAATGTGTATTAACCCTTTCTAATCAGCCGAATTTCACCCAAAGGGAGTGTTCAATAGTTGGGCTACTGTTTTATTTGTTTTATTTATTTTTCTTTAAACTGAATAGGCCATTGTAACAAAATATTTACAGTGTATTTGGAGCTTGTGTTAATTTGATCTCTTTTTATGTTTCTTGTAAACTTGGTTTATTATAATATACTACGCAGGGGGAAATTTCACAGTCATTCAATGCTGTGTTTTCTCTTAACTCAGTCGGAAATAAAGAACCCCTGTTAGATGTATACCACTTTTAATATAATATCCACTTAAAAAACAACATATCAAAATATCTAATTGATATATATATATATATATATATATATATATATATATATATATATATATATATATATATATATATATATATATATATAGGGGAAAAACGAGAAAAAGAAAAAGTAGGGGAGTAGGAGGCTACATTATAAAACCAAAATCCTCTTATGACTTATGACTCTCATCCTCTTATGAAATATTACAAATTCCTCTTTAAAAATCACTAATTGAGGATGGATTTTGAAAAATTTACATTTATGAATGTAACATTTCAGCAAAAGCAATAAATTATTTATTATATAAGTTATCTTTTTATCCAATTAACAAACCAAACTTTTCCCATGAGAGTCCCTTCTTCTCCTTTTTTAATCCATTCTTAAAAATTTGTTTGCATGGTATACTCATAATTTTAAAGTGCACCTCTTTACATTTAGGGTTGAAATGTAAGAAAATTGGTCCTAATTTCAGACACTATTTTCTTTTCATAATGACAAAATATATACATTCACTTTATGGGTCCTGGGGCCTGTTTCATAAAACAAGTTTACCAAATAAGACAAGTTTATTTCAGTTAGTCTGACTTATTGTTGGTTGATTTAGTTCAAAATAAGTCTAGCTTATTGTGGTAGTCTTGTTTTATGGAAACTGCATGTAAATGGGATCCTGGGTAATCTTATTTTATGTTTCACAGTGTTTGTACCTTACCTGCAGTTAACAGTTAATCCGATTATTCATAATCTGACATATCACACTGTACATTCCTTGGGTTACTGTTATTATTTGCATATTTGACAACAGTGTCAACATTAAACCAAGATGGCAATGCGTGAACAGCACAAGACTCAGCGTCTCTCCAGTTTTTACCAAATTACTTCTTATTTTACTAGTTATTTTCAACTCAGTTGTTCGACATAGCTTTGCATTAACCTCTTAAAACCGTTACACACTACTGGATATCAAACTTCGCTACACAAACACCGATGTGGATGCAACACTAGATCTTCTACAACACTAGATCTTCTACTAGATCTACTACCTCCCGAATTACTCCGGTCCCTGGGCTTGAGTGAATCAGCCAGTCCGACAGGAAGTTCTCGTCGTCATTGCTGTGAACGTAAACAAAGACGGGGTAAGTGGAGCGGCCTCCGGGATAAGCTAAAGCTCAACCCGCGTCGTCCAGTGATACCAAGCATCTTCCTCGCTAACGTACGATCTCTGGCAAACAAGATCGACGAGCTACGACTTCGGATCACTCAGTGAATGTTTATAGACTGCAACGTTATGGTTTTCACAGAAACTTGGCTCAATAGCACCATTCCAAATAGCGCGATTGAGCTAGAGGGGCGCAATATCTACAGGGCTGACAGAATGGCTGTGGACTCCGGTAAAAGCAAAGGTGGGGGGTGTTTGCATCTTCATAAACAGATCCTGGTGCTCCGATGCTGTTATTACTAAATCCCACTGTTCTGCTGATACTGAATACATCTTTATCAAGTGCAGACCCTTTTTTCTGCCCCATGAATTTACAGCTGCCATAATTGCTGCAGTGTATGTACCCCCGGATGATAATGCTAAACTAGCCATGAAAGAACTATATTCTGCTGTTATTAAACTGCAAACAACACATCCGGATGGAGTCTTTATTATTGCTGGTGATTTCAATCATGCCGATCTGAGAACAACTCTCCCCAAATTTTATCAAAATGTTTTTTGCCCGACAAGAGGAGACAATACTCTTGATCATGTTTATACCAACATACCTGATGCTTACAAAGCAACTTCCCTCCCCAACATTGGACAATCTGATCACCTCTCCCTGTTTCTGCTACCCAAATACACCCCAATCATTAAACGTGTGAAACCCACTGTGAGGGCTGTTAAAGTTTGGCTGGAAGAAGCAGACTCTTCACTACAGCAAGAGTTCCAGAACACAGACTGGAATTTGTTTCCTTCTCGGGCCACACTGGACTCCCACACAGATGTTAATACCTACACCACCTCTGTCCTGCATCATATCAACGAATGTGTTGGCAAGGTAACCACCCATAAAGCAATTAAAATGTACCCCAATCAGAAACCCTGGATGAACAAGGAAATACGGCTCCTGCTGAAGGCACGCAACGCTGCTTTCAAATCTGGCAACCGTGATGCCTACATCTTATCCAGGTCCAATCTGAAGAGGGGAATTCAATTTGCTAAGTACAACTACAAACTGTGCATTGAGGACAGATTTAAAAACAACAACCCTCGGCGCATGTGGGCAGGCATCCATGCCCTCACAGACTATAAACCAGCAAACAGCACACCGCCAACCAGCAATGCCACCTTCACTGATGATCTAAACTACTTTTATGCTCGCTTTTATCGTGGAAACACAGAACCACCCATCAAAGCTGTGCTCACACCTGACTACCTGCCACTCACACTTTCCACCAGTGACGTGTGCTCCACCTTGCATAATGTGAATGCTCATAAAGCTGCCGGCCCTGACGGCATCCCTGGCCGAGTGATTAGGGCCTGTGCAGAACAGCTGGCTGAGGTCTTCACCAACATTTTCAACCTCTCTTTGGCCCAAGTCATTGTTCCCAACTGCTTTAAAATAACCACCATTGTACCAAAACATGCTGGTGCTATGGCCCTCAATGACTTCCGCTCAGCTGCTCCTACTCCCATTATTGCAAAGTGTTTTGAGAGGCTGGTCCTCTCCCACCTGAAAACATAATTGCCCCCTACACTGGACCCATACCATTTTGACTACAAATCCAACAGGTCAACTGAGGATGCCATCGCCTCAGCTCTCCACTCTGCCTTGACACACTGTGATGATGAACACATTGGTTATCATCACTTGAACATCAGTTCACAGTGTTATTGTGTATATTGATTTACGGTATGTTATGATTATGATTTGATGTGTATAGAGACAATGTCATGTCTAAAGTTCAAATTGTATTTTGTCGGCAAGTACAAGAATTGAACAGAGGCTTGGAAGTTTTCATATTTATTTTAGGGTGCATATGTTTATTGTTTAATACATTTCATAGTATAACTTACCAGTCTGGTCCTGTGCTTGGGAGGGGAGTGTTTTGATGACGTAAACATCCTGATCTGCTAGGTTAATTAGTGGTTAGTCCATTTACTGGGACAGAGATGAATATGGATGCTTGGAAATTGTAATTGTATTATTTGGAAGGTGTATTGTTTACATTTGATCAATGGTGATATTCATGATTATGATTTTGTGTTTAAATGTGTATCTGATTTGCACTTATGCAGAACTTAATGTGTATTCTTTGTAATGAGTGTTAATTTACCCCTACAGTTGGTCTGATCCGCTAGTGTTTGGCGAGAAGATCGCATACAAGTGATCGCTCTGGGTTTACTGAGGGGAGGTGAGGCCTTGGATGGCCAAGGGCTGTAGCATGTGAAGCCCAATGCAGGGAATGTGTATGTCTCAAGTGAGTCTTAATTGTCGTGGCCAGGTCTGAAGCCTTGTTTTGCTGCTCTCAGCATGTTTTATTTCTATGTTATGTGAAGTCAATTTGAGAATTTTTTTTCTTGGACTATTTTTGTTTATTTTGAACTTTGGTGAGAGTACGTGTGATGGGACTGTCAGTAAATAAATCACTTGGACTTTACAGATTGCCTACGTTGTACTCCACTCATTCAATCTATTTCCTGGTCCTACGGCAAAAATACGTTACAACTCAGGTTAGCTGTAAGCCAACCAGCTCATCCGATCTCTGGTGGCAGTGGCTTTCCGACACACACCTATGCTATTCATTGATTTCAGCTCCGCCTTCAATACTGTGATCCCATCCAAGCTGATCTCCAAGCTCTGTGATCTTGGCATCAGCCCCTCCCTCTGTAACTGGACCCTGGACTTTCTCACCAACAGACCACAATCTGTTAGGATCAGTAACCACACCTCCTCCATCCTCACTTTAATCACTGGGGTACCACAAGGCTATGTGCTGAGTCCAATCCTCAACTCCCTTTTCACCCACGACTGCATACCTGTGCATGGCTCTAACTCCATAATCAAGTTTGCAGATGACACCATGGTGGTAGGCCTGATCAGCGGCAATGATGAGACAGCCTGCAGGGACAAGGTTCAGCATCTAGCAATGTGGTGTGCCAACAATAACCTTGCACTCAACACCCAAAAGACCAAAGAGCTGATTGTAGACCACCGGCGGACTCAGAAGGATCACACTCCCATCTACATTAATGGGGCTGAAGTGGAGCGCATGGCGAGCTTCAAGTTCCTTGGTGTCCATCTCTCTGAGGATCTTTCCTGGACCCTCAATGCCTTCATACTGATTAAAAAGGCACAACAGTGCCTTTACTTCCTTAGGAAACTAAGAGAAGCTCACCTGTCCCCCAACATCCTGCTGAACGTTTACCACAGCACTATTGAAAGCATTCTCACAAACTGCATCACAGTGTGGTATGACAACTGCACTGTTTCGGACCAGAAAGCCCCCCAGCGGGTGGTGAAAACTGCCCAATACATCATTGGTGTTGGGCTACCCTCCATCAAAGATGTCTGCCACAAACGCTGCCTAAGGAGAGTGAGAAGCATCATCAAAGACTCCTCTCACCCCAGTCACAGACTGTTCCTCGCTGTCGCACAAGCAGACTCAGGAACAGTTTCTTTCCCTCAGCGGTCAGCCTACTGAACTCCAATCTCAGGTGCTGAACACTACATCCTGGATGGACCACCTTATGCTTAAAAAAAGGGGGGGACTGAACAATAGCCTGTCTGCAATCTGCACTCACAGTGTTCTTATTATTCCCTCTGTTTTGCACATTTCTGATTTTTTTTTTTTGCACATTTCCTTGCACATTTCTACCTCCGGATGCCATTTGCACTGTTATGGTCATTGGCCATATATAACTTATGCTATTTATGTACCTCACCGTATAATGCACCTTCTTTTTATACTCACTGTACAATGCATCTTCTGTTTATACTTTCTTTGCACCATGTTGTATGTACAGTCATCTGCATTGAGCTGGTCTATGCCCTCTTACCTCATAACTTATACTATATGTCATAAAGCTTAATGTATATACACACATTCTATATTTATTTTATAAATGCTGTTTTTGCACTTCTGGTTAGAGGCTAACTGCATTTCATTGGCTCTGTACTTGTACTCTGCACAGTGACAATAAATTTGAATCTAACAGTGATGAAACACAAAACCACATGGTTTTTGACCATTGAAAATGGGTAGAATACAACAATTTGGACATTGAGATGCACCAAGAACTCGTTATCCCTAGGATTAAACCATTCAGGGCCTTGAAGTGCCCCTATTATGCCATTTCCAATATTGCCTTTCATGCAGTGTGTAATGTAGCTGTATGTGAATGTAAACGATCTGCAAAGTTGTAAAGCTGAAAGTGCACAATAAATTAAATTAAATTAAATTAAATTTATGCATTTAGCAGACGCTTTTATCCAAAGCGACTTACAGTGCATTCAGACTATCAATTTTTACCTATCATGTGTTCCCGGGGAATCAAACCCCCAACCTTGCGCTTGTTAACGCAATGCTCTACCACTTGAGCTACAGGAACATAAATAAATAAAGTTTTTAAATAAAGTTATTGTCTCCCAAAATAAAGAATTGACTCTCTACAGCCTAAATGAGTCGTTAGTAATTCAAATCCCACCTCTGTGATGGCTACATGTCACTGGGTAACACATTTGCATAATTCCTGCCTATGTTCTACGTTGGCCAGCAGCAAACAACTTGACCCCACCCACAAACACTTCGTTTTACTGATGACTGCTTCTCTATGGGGAGTTTAAAAAAAATAAAAAATCTTGGGGAGTTCAAAGTGGGATTCATTAAACGCATGCTCTTAAATAGATGTTTATATTTTCTATTGAGTGTTCAAAATACGGAACAATGGCCGTATTGTTTCCAACATGTGCTGTACACGGTAGACCAATCACAACAGACTGGGCCATCTGACCAATCAGAGCAGAGTTTGCTCACAGAAAGATGGGTTTTAGAGAGACTGAATCTTAGAACTGCTTTGAACGAATCATTTGAGAATGGCTGGAAAATGAGGTGATATTAAATGCATATTTTGAGAAAACAAAAGCGTTTTTGACAATTGCATGCATGTAATCCTATTGTAGGAGAGTGACAAAACAAATATTAGGGACCTTAAAAATAGCATAATATGGGCACTTTAAAAATTAAGATTCAAAAAGATAAGTTTACAGAATCTAAATTCATACAGGATAACATTAATATTTCTTGAGTTACAGGCATGCAGATTTTGGAAAAATAATATTTATGACACTTATACATTTTTTTTCTTTTTTATTTTTTGATAGAGGGAAACAAGATACATTTCTAGTTTCAACAATACTTATTGTTCAGACATTCCAAATACAATAAGTATCAGCTTTATACAAAGTGACCAACATTTGAATTTGAAACCACTGAAATTTGGTAATAGTCAACAATCTGTATATGAAGCCTCACTGAGGTCCCCATATTGTTGGCACTGAACGATGTAAGGCCTTGAAAATGAAGATTTCAAAAGAAAAGTTATTAAACTGCAATGAGATCATATTATTGTTTTGTTTTAGATGTATGCACATTTTCCAAATAAATGGGTTAAAACTGCTGTTGTTAATCAATATACATTACTATTATATAATTTATATTACTATTATATACTAACCCTTTTGTTAGTATTTATAATTTAGTTTGAATAGACAGTGAGTATTGTATGACATCAAACATACGAGACAGCTGATCCACACCTCACACACCTCACTATATGGATAACATGGACACTAATTATTGAGTTTTAAAATGTTCTTTATTATAAGTTAAAAACAAAAATGTAAGCCTTTGTGTTTACATTACATGTATAAATTAAAAAAATTACATATGCCGATTGAACCCGATAAATCTCTATTCTCTACTTTGCCTTCTTGTTTTCTCTACTTGTGTTTAAGACTGTGATAACATAACAGTGAAGGATCTCAACCAGAGTCAAATATCACACCTCAAATAGCACCATAACTCCAGTAAACTATTGTTGTATTGCATAATGACCTGACACGAGATCCTCAAAATTGTTCTTTTTCTTGTTTATTTTTATAGCACATTTCATGCAACCACTGTTGTCCAAAGGGCTTCACAATCACAAAAACAAATGCATAGATGACATGAAGCACAAATCTAAAAAAGACAGAAATACAGAGAGCAACAAACAAAGTTATAACTAAGGTAAACAATCAAAACACACCATCATAAGGATACCCAAAAATTAATTAAAAAATATACTTTTAACATGGCCTTAAATGTCAGTAGTGACTTTACTGAACTTACAGAAAGAGGGAAATCATTCCACAGTTTGGTCCGACAAAAGAAAAGGCTCTGTCACCCTTTTGTTAGTATTTATAATTTGAGTTTGAATAGACAGTGAGTACTGTATGACATCAAACATACAAGACAGCTGACCTCACACACCTCATTATATGGATAACATGGACACTAATTATTGAGTTTTAAAATGTTCTTTATTATAAGTTAAAAACAAAAATGGAAGCCTTTGTGTTTACATTACATGTATAAATTTCAAAAATTGCATATGCCGATTGAACCCAATAAATCTCTATTCTCTACTTTGCTTACTTGTTTTCTCTACTTGCGTTAAAGACTGTGATAACATAACAGTGAAGTATCTAAACCAGAGTTTAAGAATTAAGCTGGCTTACTTTCTATACATAAAGACTAAAGTCTGAGTCTAAGACCTACTAATGGTTTGGGTGTAATTCTGAATAGATGTTTGAAAGTATGCTGGAGTGTTTTTTTGCGGTTGGAATATTATGACGTAAGATTTTGGTATGAAATAACTGAATAGAATTCCATTTATACTGGTTATCTGGGCCACTGCATTAAAAATGATGATGTATTTGCTTTTGGTAGTGAGGCTTGCTGTGAAAAATGCAATCCAGGTCAGATAGTACAAAATGAGACTGAATGTTATTGATTTGGCCTCATTGTAATTTTTGGGCAGATCTCTTCCCATATAAGAAAACAGGAGACACAGGAAACCAAGAAACCAATTTATAAACAAGACTATGGTAAAGGTTATACTGTTCCCCATTTCACAGATGAGCATAATTTGGTCTTTAAAAGTCCATGAGTCAGCAATGGCTTTGACAGGATCGCCAGTCATCCATACCACAAAAAAAATTAAATGAATGAAAGAAGAAAATGCAACGAAGAGCCACTGGCCATTGTGTTTTACCCAAAGACTATACACCTTAGGGAACTGAGCAGCCATTTTAAAAACACAAACAATTTGAAAGGAACGGACAGTCAAACAGGAAATACAGACAGTGAAGAAAAAATCAAATATGCCATTTCTCAGGAGGCAAAATACAGATGTGGGTTTTCCAAAGAAAAAGAACACACTTATGCTAGACAAAATCAAACTGGTCAACATGAGTAAACACATGTTGCCACCTGCAGACTTTACCACTGGTGTGTTGTAATTGTATGCAAAAAGCCAAAATACAGCAATTAGGAGAATAATTAGGCATGCAGCAGAAAACATCACAATGATGGGGGGAATTTCTGTGAACTGAGGATAGACAACAGAACGTGTCTTACATGTGGTGCTGCCCTCATCAGACCATTCATTCTCTTCACATGGAAAACAGGTATAGGGGTCCCCTGAAAAACAGTAAAATAATATGAATGTTTAGCACTAGAATTTTGCAGTAATTGTAACTGGATGCTGGAAAATATTTTGTCGTCAAATATCACACCTCAAATAGCACCATAACTCCAGTAAACTATTGTTGCATTGCATAATGACCTGACAAAGCTTAAAGAGATCCTCAAAATTTTTGTTTTTCTTGTTTATTTTTATAGCACATTTCATGCAACCACTGTTGCCCAAAGGGCTTCACAATCACAAAAAACAAATGCATAGATGACATGAAGCACAAATCTAAAAAAAGACAGAAATACAGAGAGCAACAAATAAAGTCATAGCTAAGGTAAACAATCAAAACACAACATCATAAGGATACCCAAAAAATTAATTAAAAAAATATACTTTTAACATGGCCTTAAATGTCATAGTGACTTTTGAACTTACAGAAGAGGGAATCATTCCACAGTTTGGTCCGACAAAAAGAAAAGGCTCTGTCACCCTTTTGTTAGTATTTATAATTTGAGTTTGAATAGACAGTGAGTACTGTATGACATCAAACATACAAGACAGCTGACTTACATGTATAAATTTCAAAAATTGCATATGCCGATTGAACCCAATAAATCTCTATTCTCTACTTTGCTTACTTGTTTTCTCTACTTGCGTTAAAGACTGTGATAACATAACAGTGAAGTATCTAAACCAGAGTTTAAGAATTAAGCTGGCTTACTTTCTATACCATAAAGACTAAAGTCTGAGTCTAAGACCTACTAATGGTTTGGGGTGTAATTCTGAATAGATGTTTGAAAGTATGCTGGAGTGTTTTTTTTGCGGTTGGAATATTATGACGTAAGATTTTGGTATGAAATAACTGAAGAGAATTCCATTTATACTGGTTATCTGGGCCACTGCATTAAAAATCATGATGTATTTTCCTTTTGGTAGTGAGGCTTGCTGTGAAAAATGCAATCCAGGTCAGATAGTACAAAATGAGACTGAATGTTATTGATTTGGCCTCATTGTAATTTTTTTGGGCAGATCTCTTCCCATATAAGAAAAACAGGAGACACAGGAAACCAAGAAACCAATTTATAAACAAGACTATGGTAAAGGTTATACTGTTCCCCATTTCACAGATGAGCATAATTTGGTCTTTAAAAGTCCATGAGTCAGCAATGGCTTTGACAGGATCGCCAGTCATCCATACCACAAAAAAAATTAAATGAATGAAAGAAGAAAATGCAACGAAGAGCCACTGGCCATTGTGTTTTACCCAAAGACTGTACACCTTAGGGAACTGAGCAGCCATTTTAAAAACACAAACAATTTGAAAGGAACGGACATTCAAACAGGAAATACAGACAGTGAAGAAAAAAAATAATATGCCATTTCTCAGGAGGCAAAATACAGATGTGGGTTTTCCAAAGAAAAAGAACACACTTATGCTAGACAAAATCAAACTGGTCAACATGAGTAAACACATGTTGCCACCTGCAGACTTTACCACTGGTGTGTTGTAATTGTATGCAAAAAGCCAAAATACAGCAATTAGGAGAATAATTAGGCATGCAGCAGAAAAACATCACAATGATGGGGGGAATTTCTGTGAACTGAGGATAGACAACAGAACGTGTCTTACATGTGGTGCTGCCCTCATCAGACCATTCATTCTCTTCACATGGAAAAACAGGTATAGGGGTCCCCTGAAAAACAGTAAAATAATATGAATGTTTTAGCACTAGAATTTTGCAGTAATTGTAACTGGATGCTGGAAAATATTTTGTCGTCAAATATCACACCTCAAATAGCACCATAACTCCAGTAAAGTATTATGTATTGCATAATGACCTAACAAAGCTTAAAGAGATCCTCAAAATTGTTGTTTTTCTTGTTTATTTTTTATAGCACATTTAATGCAACCACCGTTGCCCATAGGGCTTAACAATCACAAAAAACAAATGCATAGATAACATGAACCACAAAACTAAAAAAGACAGAAATACAGAGAGCAACAAATAAAGTCATAGCTAAGGTAAACAATCAAAACACACCATCATAAGGAGGCCCAAAAATTACTTAAAATATATACTTTTAACATGGCCTTAAATGTCAGTAGTGACTTTACTGAACTTACAGAAAGAGGGAAATCATTCCACAGTTTGGTCCGACAAAAGAAAAGGCTCTGTCACCCCTTTGTTTTTGTTATTTATTTCTTACAACACAAAGACGATTTTGATTTTCAGATCTCAAAGATCTAGAGGGATTGTAAAATGGCAACAAACTCGAAAGATAGGAAGCACCTTGTTTTGTGCAGTGCCTGTCTCACTGGGAGATAGATCTGAGTGTCATCCATGTAGTAGTAGAAGGATACATTATATTTTCGAAATATGGATCCTAAAGGTAACATATGAAGGGAAAAAATAGATGCAGGCTTCGCTTCACTTTAACTACCCAGGAATCCTTGCGAAATGCCAGTCAGACAAAGCTATGGGAGGAGATTTCGCTCAAGAGCAATTGATGACGTGGCTGAGAAGAAAGTATTTAAGTATAGGTATCATTACGGTTTTTATGACCTAGGTGTACATTTTACCAGTTGATACCTACAGTTTATACAAACATTATGGTCATCGACCAGTGGTTGATATCTCAAACATAGTAATAGCGCGTTGAATAATACGGTCGCATTATGATTCATTAAATAAATAGAACCGAATGTCAGGGCTTTACTGAGTCATATGTAAACCTAGTATTTATATTTAAACCTGTAAATTCATCTGAAACTCACGCACGTTTATTATGTGTTAAAATTGTAATCTTAGTTCAAATGGAACATAGGAAGCATATTCCTCGAACCTGCAGCTCCTGTCAAAAAACAACCAGACTGTTATTTCCGGCGTGACGATTGAGTCTGTCCCTCGTGGACTCGCGCCAAGGGCCCTATAGGTCTGACGTCACCAAAGTGTGGACTCTAAAGAAGTCCACAAGTCCGGAGTGTGCCATTTGGGACAGGGCTATAGTCACCAACACGTTTTAGAGCTATGATAAGACTTAAAACCTGATTTAAAGACCTCAGCAACAGAGTTAGAAGTCAAGTGACCCTGGAGTTGTTTAAAAAATACTTTTCCTAAAACCTTAGATAAAAAAAGTCAAATATGAGACAGACCTAAAATTGTTTGGTTCATTAATTAAAAGATTAGGCCGCCTTAACAATGGGGTGATAATAACATGTTTAAAATCTGCTGGAAAAATGCCCTGATTAAGGCATTTGCTTACTAAATTTAAAATGTGGTAGCAACGCTATCAAAAATCTGTTTAAACAAATGTGGTGGCATAATATCACCCTTAATGTATGAAGGTTTAAGGTAAGCAAACATGTCAGCCAAAGTTGAAAGAGTTATAGATTGAAAGTCTCTCCACTCAGTAGTAATACAACAGGTTGGGGGTACAAATACAAATGCTGATATCTGTGGAACAGTGTAGAGCAGCAATTTTCCCATTAAAAAAGTGAAGAAAATCTTTGCAACTTAAAATAGAGGGATCTTGGTACAGACTTTCAGCAGGGTTTGTAACTGAGTTTATAGTAGCGAATATAATTTTGGGCTTATTTGGATTGCGTTAGATTACATCAGTAAAAAATTTATGTTTTTCGTCTTTCAATGCCTTCTGAAATGCAAGCTGGGATTCTCAAAAGATGTCATATTGAACTTTTTGTCATATTGAATTTGTATTTTTTTCCATCTCCTCTCAGCTTGCTGAGTATATTTTCTGAAAGTATGGACAGATTCATTTAACCATGGCAGAGAATTTAGCTTACAGTTCTTAGCTTTAAGAGGAGCAATAGTGCCCAAAGGTTTCAGAACAGGTGGAATCAAATTGCTTCAAATGTTCATCAACATTTAAAGACATCAAAGAAGTTTCAGACAGACTAGATTCACAATTACTTCTATAAAGGTCTGCAAACTCAACACATGTTGTTGAGGTTATTTTTCTGACCCATTTTTGATTTGACAGTGGCATTCTCAGTTTCTTTCAAATGCAAACAATACAAACACCAGCTTGTGACCAGAAAAGATTACTTTTTCTTTCACAATGTCCTGAATGTTATATGATAAAACCAGATCTAACATATGGCCTAACTTATGAGTTGGCCCTTCAACCAATTGTCTCAGATCAAAAGAGTCAATCATGTTTAAAAACTCTTAAGAAACTGCATTGTGGCCACAACATAAATGTACATTGAAGTCCCCTGAAACTAAAAAAGCGGTTAAACTATGTAGCCAGCTTGCTCAAGAGTTCAGAAAATTCACTAATGAAGTCTTTGTTTGCCTTTGGAGAATGATATATAAGTGCACCAGCACAGGGTTAATCAAAGGAATCTGTAACATCTGTAGCTCAGTGTCATCATTTACTCAGCCTCATATCATTCCAAGCCTGTATGACTTTCTTTCTTCTGAGGAACACAGAAGACGATATTTTGAAGAATGCTGGTATTTGGTAATCAAACAGTTTCCACTGACTTTAATTGCATTTATAAAAAATACAAATAAAAAATCAATAGGAACCAAAACTATTTGGTTACTAACATTCTTCAAAATATCTTCTTTTGTGTTCTGCAGAAATGTATTTGGATTTTGAATCACATGAGGGAAAGTAAATGATGACAAAATTTTCATTTTTGGGAGGATTATCTCTTAAAATTCCAAGCTGTCATTGTCTGCTGCCTAGGGTACTTACGAGAAAAATTCACATAGGTGTTAGGTGGGCATTTTTCACATGAAAAGCAGCAACTATGAAAACCTTCAGGTTTCCTTGAATATCCCGCCTCACACTCAAAGGAGCAGTTTGAGAAAGGAACCTGAGAAAGGAATGAAAAAATGTGTCATTAAAGTTAATGACTATTAAAGTAAAATCTCAATTGATTTTAAACATTTCTCCAAACTAAGATCGGTGTTCTCAAACTAAACAAACTATCTTCAAATTAACACATCCTAAAACTTGAATGCAATACAAATTTAAATGCACATAAATTACTTATAGCTCTTGCTTTCGTTGTACAGGTCCTTCTCAAAAAATTAGCATATTGTGAAAAAGTTCATTATTTTCCATAATGTAATGATGAAAATTAAACTTTCATATATTTAAGATTCATTGCACACCAACTGAAATATATCAGGTCTTTTATTGTTTTAATACTGATGATTATGGCATACAGCTCATGAAAACCCAAAATTCCTATCTCAAAAAATTAGCATATTTCATCCGACCAATAAAAGAAAAAGTGTTTTTAATACAAAAAAAGTCAACCTTCAAATAATTATGTTCAGTTATGCACTCAATACTTGGTCGGGAATCCTTTTGCAGAAATGACTGCTTCAATGCGGCGTGGCATGGAGGCAATCAGCCTGTGGCACTGCTGATGTGAGTGTTATTGAGGCCCAGGATGCTTCGATAGCGGCCTTAAGCTCATCCAGAGTGTTGGGGTCTTGAGTCTCTCAACTTTCTCTTCACAATATCCCACAGATTCTCTATGGGGTTCAGGTCAGGAGAGTTGGCAGGCCAATTGAGCACAGTAAAAAAGGAGTGCAACTGACCTGGCTCTGCTCGTCTTAAGTCTGCACCAACTCAGCAGCCCACAAAGTCAGCACCTCCGCCGTTCAGCCCACTAAGATGCAGCAGATGCGGGGACACTCTTGCTCAGCCAAACGCTACCCTCTTCCTAAGCGCCAGGAACCCCGACCAAAGATTGCATTGGACAGGAAGAGCACAGGGCCAGATCTCACTATGGCCTGACCGCCCCACATGCAGCCTCTCTTAGACCTCGACACCCCGTTCAACTCCGTGTACAGAGGGAAATGTGTTTTGTGCAAAGAACAGTTCCGTTTATGCGCCCAAGCATTCAGCCGCTGTTATAGCGTAAAAAATAAAATACAAACATTTTCAAAAACAGCACAAACTTCCTCTTCCATTACTCTCAAGTGTTCTGCCCTCGTGTGGCCAGTCACTTGAGTAAATTCAACCCCTCGCCACACGGGCCGAGGCCTGGCAGGCCATCCCCGGAGTGTCGAGATGGGCTATGGGGATAATAAAACAAAGATATTCACTCCAATTAGCTCGAAAACCCCCGCACTTCAGCGGCATGGTCCCCACCTTAATGCAAAGCAATGTGAGGTGATGAATCTGCTGGCAAAAGGAGCTGTGGAAAAAGTTCCTCCAGCCCAGAGCGAGTCAGGCTTCTACAGCCGTTACTTCCTCGTCCCCAAAAAAGATGGTGGTCTCTGGCCCATCCTCGATCTAAGACAACTGAATCATGCCCTCATGAAAAGGTCATTCAGGATGAATAAACTGAAACAGATCCTTGCGCAAATTCGCTCAGGAGACTGGTTCTTTTCTCTGAACCTGAAGGATGCATACTTTCACATCCAGATAGCCCCCCATCACAGGTGATTCTTGAGATTTGCATTCGAGGGAGTGGCTTATCAATACACGGTCCTTCCCTTTGGGCTGTCCCTGGCCTTTCGCACTTTTACGAAGTGCATGGACACGGCTCTCTCCCCTCTAAGACAGATGGGAATCCACATTCTCAACTACCTAGACAACTGGCTCATTCTGGCCCAGTCAGAGGCAGAATTAATATCACACAGGACCCTCCTCCTCAGCCACCTGGAGTGCCTGGGACTCAGGGTCAGTTTTGCCATGAGCACATTGTTCCCAGTCAACGAATATCAGTTTTCGACTCCCAAATGAGAGCTGTAGTTGCGCCAGAACGGGCTCTGGCCATATGGAGGCTGGTGACCTCCTTCAAGACTGGTACCACTCACCCTCTCAAAGCATTTCAGAGGATGCTGGGCCTCATGGTGCCGACATCGCCAGTGCTACAGTTTGGTCTGCTTCATATGTGCCCCCTTTAGTGCTGGTTGAAACCATGGGTTCCATCCCATTCCATTCCATCCCTGCAAATCAGGGTGAGTCAGGCCTGTGTAACAGTCCTGGCCCCCTGGAAGGACCCCCGTTGGATGGAACAGAGCGTGGCCATGGGGATGGTTTGCAAAAGAACAGTTTTCACGACAGATGCGTCCAATTCAGGTTGGGGGGGTGTGGGGGGGGCACTGTGCGAGGGCAATACCGACTTTCGGCCACTGGTCAAAAGCGGGAAAAAGGCTTCCACATCAACTGCCTGGAAATGTTAGCAGTATGTTGAGCATGTCAGTTCTTTCTGCCAGTCCTAAAAGGACACCATGTGCTAATCCGATCAGAGAACATTTGTGTGGTGTCCTACATAAATCGGGAGGGGGGCCTATCCTCAATGCGTCTCTTCACTCTGGTAGAGCGCCTCCTGGAATGGGCTCAACTCCACCAGCACATATACCGGGCAAATTGAACCAAGGAGCGGACATGTTATCAAGGAGCAATGTCCCCTCAGGGGAGTGGACCCTCCATCCGCAGATGGTTCAGAGGATCTGGGAGATCTTCAGCAAGGCCGAGGTGGACTTCTTCGCCTCAGAAGACAACTCTCACTGTGCAATTTATTTCTCAAAGACCAGGGACGCATTGGCCCACAATTGGCCCAACTTCCTTCTCTATGCTTTTCCTCCAATCAGCCTGATCCCACAGGTAATCAGGCGAGTAAGGGAACAAAAACATAAGGTTCTCCTGGTGGCCCCCCTTTGGATGAACCAGCCATGGCTATCAGAGCTAACTCAGCTGTTGATAGCAGCCCTTTGGCCCGATCCACTAAGACAGGATCTCCTCTCTCAAGCGAACGGGACAATATTGCATCCTCGGCCCAACCTATGTGCCCTGCACCTCTGGCCGCTCGACAGGAGTCTTAAACACAATTTCAGAGGCTAGAGCCCCATCTACGAGACGCCTCTATGCCTTGAAGTGGTCTTTTTTCTCTGCTTGGTGTCTAAACCGCGGCAAAGACCCTCATATTTCCAATTTGACAGAGGTGTTGTCATTTGTGCAGGAGCTGCTGGATAAGGGACACTCCCCATCCACGCTCAAAGTCTATGTGGTGCCTATAGCGGCCTCTCATGCCCCTATTGCGGGCCAGTCGGTGGGCAGAAACAGCGGGGTTATCCGCTTCCTAAGGGTTGCCAGGAAGCTGAATCAACCTCATCACCCTACCATCCCTTCATGTGATCTGCCCACAGTGCTGAGGGCCCTGCTTTCGAGCCGCTTCAGTCTGCCAACATTCAGTCGCTATCGCTGAAGACTGCTCTGCTTCTAGTACTGTCATCAGTAAAGCGAATAGGGGACCTGCAGGCGCTCTCCATTAGCCCTGCCTGCCTGGAATTCAGGCCTAATGACACGAAGGTCGTCCTGAAACCAAGGCACGGTTACATACCTACGGTACTCTCCACTCTGTTCAGAGCACAGGTCTTATGCTCTCCACGCTTCCTCCCTCTGAAGAGGACAGATAGTTATCTCTGCTCTGCCCTGTCAGAGCTCTGAGAATCTATATTGAGCATTCCACCCCTTATAGGTGGTCGGAACAACTCTTTGTCAAAGACTCTCTAGATGGATAGTAGACTCCATTTAGCTAGTGTACTCTTCTTTGGGCCTTCAATGCCCCATTGTTGTATGGGCCCACTCGACTAGAGGCATCGCCCTGTCCTGGACATGGTCCAGTGGTGTGTCCATTGTGAATATTTGTGATGTGGCTGGCTGGGCCTCACTGTCTTCATTCACAAGGTTTTAAAACCTGGAAGTCCTGGCCTTACAGGCCAGGGTAATTTCCGCTTGAAGAGACATGCACTGCATAAACAGATCTTGCAGAGGACCCTTGGCTGTATCACGCTCAAGACACTGTGAAGACTGCTTTGACACAATCTGTATTGTATAAAGCACTATATAAATAAAGATGATTTTAGCTGACTTGACCAAATTGATGACCTAAATACTGTAATTACGACTTGGTAACTCTTAAACACAAACTTCCCCAGGAGAACTTGAAAACACCAGTGGACTATTGTTTTTAGTCCCGCTCCCGCAAGGTTATATTCTGCACCCACCCATTCTTTGTTCACCCGCCGTCCACTTGAAATAATTTTCTTCCTGAACCGACCATTTCTGCTAAATTTAAATCTCATTTCCAGAATCTCACATTTAAATTTCCGCTACTAAAAGAAAGAGAGATAGGCTTACAAAATAAAAGTGTAGTCTGCACAAAATTGTATGTTATTTTATTTGTCTTGTCAAGAGTCTTGAATTTATTGACTTTGACTTGAATTTATATGAGTTATCTTAAGAAACAAAATTGGTTTTATAGTTTATGCAACACAGTTGGAAAAAAAGTGTCAGGGAATATAAAAATTTTGTACAAAAATTGTATTTCTTATTTTTATTTGTTTTGTCAGGATACAAGGATTACATTTACAACACACACAAAAACTTGCCTGTTAGCTACTTTTATTCGTCTTGTCAAAATACTACATTTGTTTTAGTATACATTTTTCTGTTAAAAAAGTGGAAAAGTGTCGCAGAGCTTAATAAATAAATACAACATCTGTCATTTAAAATTATAGGCTAAGCAAAATATAAACAAAACCGAGTTAAATGTACTTCAAGGACAGCGCATCCACACTTTGCTCCATCCTTATTCTGCTTTTTCACTCATCAACAACCTGCCTGTTCTGTCTGAGGGCCGTATTTTTACCAACGGCATGACAGCATGTCTCTAATAGCATCAGACCAGAGGAGATGTCAGGCTCTATTATTGACCCTACCCCTTTACCGTTTGCCGATCCCAGCTATGCCAAGCTAGGAATGGAAGCCAAACTTTTCTGTGTCCTCTCTAAAGTGGTCGAAGAGCTGGGACTGGAGTGGTCTACACCGGAGGAGCCCACTCATAGCCGTCTGGACCCCGGCAGGCCCCTTGTCAGCGAGCCTCCCCATTTTTCCCGGAAGTCCACAACGAGTTCACTAAGTCGCGGTGCACACCCTATTCAGCTCGCCTTCACACATCCTTGTCTTCTGTGCTCTCCTCAGTGGATGGTGCTGGGGAAAGAGGCCACAAAAAACTGCCTCCTCTTGATGAGTCACACCTCTGCCCACCTGCACACCTCTGCCCACCCATTGCCATTGGATGGAAAGCAAAGTTCGCTCACCCCTCCATGCCCTGCAGATCGATGTCTGCCCTCGCTGGATGAGTGTACTCCTCTGCCGGGCAGGCGGCCTCAGCTCTACTCTCCATGGCCAAACGGAAGAACACAAAAGTGGTATGTAGGTATATTTTCAGACATTTAATAAGCATCAGAGGTGGCATGAGTGCAATTAAAAGTATAAATTCATGTTGAGATGAATAACATTTTCAATATAGAAATATTAAATGATTTAAATAACTGAAAAGATACGTTAAAATGAAACTAAAACTGCCAGCAGGTGGCAGTAAGTCACTGATTTTATCACTGAATCATTCATTCAATTGATTTGTTCAAATGGCTGATCCATTCAGGAATAAAGTAAGGGTAATTGAATCATTGACTCAGTAATGATTCGTTTAAAAATGCACGTTTTGGAACACATTTTGTTCACTCGATTTAGAAATTGTGCGCACGATTTACTAATTCATTCCCTCGATTTGCTAAATCGTGTGCAAATCGAGGGAACGCAATAGTAAATCGAGGGAACGCAATAGTAATCGTGTGCACGTTTTTGTCATGAGTCCGGACCCGGGGTTCCTCCTTCTCACCACCAGAGGGCGCCACTTCCATTCTCCCGGACTCATTACCGTCACTCTGCACACCTGGTTTACTCGACACACCTGTTTCACCCACTCACACGCACACACCTGGTGCCTATTGTCACGGACTATATAGTTTTGTCTCACCAACCACTCTGCCTGGCTGTATTGGTAATTGTTTATTGCGTATGGGTATTCGTGTTTTGCATGTCGGCTGCTTATGCTCTCGCTCGTGTGATTTGTTTCTGTTTTGTTTTTGCCGTGTTGGCCTTTTTGTTCTTATTAAAGTAATAATAAGAACAAAATAATAATAAGCTCACGACTCTCCCGAAGTCCCCGAGGCCGCGGGCGCCGCTCACGACTCTCCCGAAGTCCCCGAGGCGGCGGGCGCCGCTCACGACTCTCCCGAAGTCCCCGAGGCGGCGGTGGCCGTTCACGACTCTCCCGAAGTCCCCGAGGCGGCGGACGCCGCTCACGACTCTCCCGAGTCCCCCGAAGTCCCCGAGGCGGCGGGCGCCGCTCACGACTCTCCCGAAGTCCCCGAGGCGGCGGCGGGCACCGCTCACGACTCTCCCGAAGTCCCCGAGGCGGCGGCGGGTGCCGCTCACGATTCCCCCGTGGCGGCGGCGGCGGGTGCCGCTCACGAGTCCCCCGAGGCGGCGGCGGGTGCCGCTCACAAGTCCCCCGAGGCGGCGGCGGGTGCCGCTCACGACTCGCAGAGGTGGCAGTGGCCGCTCGGAAAGAACCAGAGGCGAAGGTGTCCTCTCACGATCCCGGTTTTGCCCTGGGTTCCCACTCCATCGGCTCTGCCTCAGTCACCTGGTCCCCCTCCAGCACACGGACCTCTCCTCTGGGTGGGGGGCCGCTGGAACGTCTGGAATCCGTTCCTTAGAGGGGGGGTCCTGTCATGAGTCCGGACCCGGGGTTCCTCCTTCTCACCACCAGAGGGCGCCACTTCCATTCTCCCGGACTCATTACCGTCACTCTGCACACCTGGTTTACTCGACACACCTGTTTCACCCACTCACACGCACACACCTGGTGCCTATTGTCACGGACTATATAGTTTTGTCTCACCAACCACTCTGCCTGGCTGTATTGGTAATTGTTTATTGCGACAATAAATTGAATTGTTTTGCTAAAGTACAAGTCTTTTAGTTGACATTCATTTGGCAAAATGTATTAAACTGATTGAGAAAACTGTAATCTACAAAGCTAAATGTTTGGATGAAGGCTCATGTTACGTCCTAGGACGTATGTCTTTTTTTATGTCGTTGTTAATACTATGAATCTCTGTGTGTGACATTGTGTTTCCCTGATGCCTAACAGCCTGCTGGGAAGTGTAGTTTTTGCCTGTTTTTCTCTGTTCCTCCCTGACCTCTCATAGAAGCTTAATTGATGTCATCTGTCCCTTGCCAGAGCTGTAAAGAAGAGCTTGCATTTGAACAGAGGGAACGGGCTGTTGAGCGGAGAGAGCTTGGCCTGTCTGTTTTCCCAGATCTCGTTGAAGATTGTGTGCTCTGAGCTCTAATGCTTCTTTAAGAAAGCCTGTTGTACTTGTTGAATATTGTGTGCTCTGAGCCTTAGTGCTTCTTCAAGAAAGCATGTTGTACTGGCTGTAGTGACTGTGTTATTTTTGCCTACAGATGCAGTAAGGAGGTGGGTGTCACTTATTTTATCAACACTTGCTTTTCTCCATGTTTTGTTGGGACAGTGAGGAAGTCAAGGAAGAGACATGTTGTTTATTTTGACACTTTGTTTGATAGGTAAGTTATATTCCTTTACTCCCAGGAAGCATCCTCATTTTGTTTGTTATTTTGGCCTTAACCCCCTCCTGAAGCTAGAAGTGTCTTATCTTTTCTTTTTGAATTATCCATACAGTTTGCCATTTTCTTTTCTCCCTTCCCCCTAACTGCTGTACAAAGACTTTACATTGTAAATAAAATCTTGAGCATTGAACACAGACTTACAGAACCGTTGTTATGCCAGAGAAGGAGAGAGTTGTTCATGGTGAAAGTAATTTCTGGATGTTTCTCATATGAGCCCACCATCTCAAACTGTGGAGGATTCACATCAGTGCGCCAGAGCACAATTGCATAACTGATGGTTGGATCAAAATGGTCATCGTATTTAATGTGACGCCCACTGAGTAGAAAATCCAACTTCTTTATTTCTCCCAGAAGCTGTTGTGAGGTGTGTAAAAAAAAAAAAAATTAATATATAACTGTATTATCTGTGTTATATTATATTAAAGTTTTATTACTATAATATTAATACAATTTATATTACTTTTGTTTTGCTCTTATCAAATTATGTCACAAAAAATAATATTAGCAATAATAGAATAAGGTATAATATACTTTCATTAAAAATACAATGTTATTCATTATTTAATTAAAACGTTACTTCAACAATGTAAATATAATAGTTATTCAACTTGTCATGGATTCACATGAATTCACTTACCATGTATGGCTTGACCATTGTATTTTTGTGGCATTCATTCATGTCGCACTGCAGAACTTTATGTAATGCATGAGCTATGGTATATATAGCAGCATAGATTGCAAATGAGTATGTGGGATCTTCATTTATAATCTCCTCTGCAGTCAACAATGAGCAGTAATCACAAACTTGATTACATGTCTTATTCTTCCCCTGGACTTCACTCTCAGCTCTATCATTATGGCCAACATCAGTTGTTCCTCTGGCTTTATAGACAAATTCATTAAATCCAGGCAATGACAACAGTTTCTCCGTAATGCCAATGATTGTGCCAATTTTCCCAATTCCTGGCTCAGTTGTAAGCTGTTTATTCATAGCCCAATGTTGACTTGCAATCCATACTTTGTTTTGGATGTTGTTTGCTATGGCTGATTTGATCATTTTGGTTGCATATTGTGGCAAAGCAAAAATTACAATGACGTTGATGTTGAGCTCATCAATCTTTTTAAGCGTTTGACTATAGTTTGCATTTAGGCTCAAACCCTCTTGAAAGGCCAAACAAATGCTAGTATTTCTTATATATTTGTTAAACAGATTTAGTCCATCCAAATCCTGTTGGCTGCTAAGAAAGGCAACCCAGTTCCATCCAAACCACCGTATGATGTGAATAATCATCTTTATCAGGTCTTTGTTGCTAGGAATTGTTCTTACATAAGAAGGATACAGAAGTTTATCGCTGAGCACATAGCTAGAAGCTCCATAATTCACCTATGAAAGAGAAGAAAACACATACCGTGTATGTGTGTGTGTGTGTGTGTGTGTGTACATATATATATACACAGACACACACACACCTTGCAGAATTTGCAAAATGTTAATTATTTTACGAATAAGAGTGTCCATACAAAATGCATGTTATTTTTTATTTACTTCTGACCTGAATAAGATATTTCACATAAAAGAAGTTTACATATAGTCCACAAGAGAAAATAATTGGGATATAAAAATTATCCCATTCAAAATGTTACATACAGTGGGTACGGAAAGTATTCAGACCCCCTTAAATTTTTCACTCTATGTTATATTGCAGCCATTTGCTAAAATCATTGAGTTCTTTTTTTTTTCCTCATTAATGTACACACAGCAACAAAAAAACACAAAAAAAACACGGTCCTTGAGATGGTTATACACCTTCAGTTGAGTCCAGCTGTGTTTGATTAAAATGATCCTAAGTATTCAGACCCTTTGCTGTGACACTCATATATTTAACTCAGGTGCTGTCCATTTCTTCTGATCATCCTTGAGACGGTTCTACACCTTCATTTGAGTCCAGCTGTGTTTGATTATACTGATTGGACTTGATTAGGAAAGCCACACACCTGTCTATATAAGACCTTACAGCTCACAGTGCATGTCAGAGGTTTGGTTGCAGCTCTCGCTTGCTCGGGCTGCTTGTTGCGTTCACGATAGAGGCGCATGAGCGGCTGGACTTGGTCAGGGCGCAAGGCGGTTTCGTTGGCAGGGAGATGGCACAGCGGAAGCGGGAGACGCTGGTGTTGAGTGAGGATAGTATGGACGAGGGCAAACGTAGTGAGGCTAATTTTCAAAGGAAGAGGGGGCTAAGTCATGGCAGCGAGTGAGAAGACGCGATTGAACGAGTGGTGAGGCGGAAAATGGATCAGGAAGAATTGAAAGTGCTGGTAAAGTTCAAAGAGGGTCATGATATTTAGTCAGTAGGGCCTGTTGCTCTCACTAAGTTTTTGCGCGAGAAGGTGGGTGAGGTAACTAGAGCTAGAGTGCATTCTGACGGTGATTTGATGATAGTGTGTAAAGACGTGGGCCAGCAGTTGAAAGCATTAAAGCTGAAGAGTGTTTGCAAAAAAGAAGTTTTGGAGGTGAAGAAAAGAATGGTGACAGGAGAGGTGTGTAGGGGAGTTATCTATGGTATTCCCATAAACGAGGATTTGGGAAAGCTGAAGGATAGCATTGAGGGAGGACATGCGATTAGCATGAAGAGGCTTAAAGCATGGAGGTTTGGAGAGAAGGTTGATAGTCTATCAGTATTAGTGGATTTTCAAGGGGAAAAGTTGCCTAAATATGTCACTGTGGGATATCTGAACTACAATGTAAGGATGTATGTGCCCCCTCCATTGCGATGTTTTAAATGGCAGGAATATGGTCACAGCTGCTTACTGCAAAGGCACACAAACATGTGGGCGCTGTGGAGGAGAACATGTCTATGGTGCATGTGGAACTGGGGTGCAAGAGAAGTGCGTCAACTGTGGAGGAGTGCATAGTGTCGGGTATAGGGGGTGTGAAGCCAGAAAGAGAGCAGTTGAAATCCAGCATGTTAGGGCTGAAGGAAAGTTGTCTTATGCTGAGGCAGCTAAGAGAGTTCAAGTTGAGCCAAATTCAGTGAGACAGGCAGCAAGAGCTGGAAAACCCTCAGTTGTTGGTGAGGAATTCCTGGTTGTTAAAAAGAAAGTTTATGTGCTTTTATTGCAGAAGTTGTAAACTGCACGTCACAAGCAAAACACAGATCTGAGAAGACAGCCATTGTGGTTAAAAGTGCCAATAGGTATCTAGGTATTAAAGATATTACGTGGGAGAGTATTTATGAAGAACTTCAGAACAGAGATAAATCTGAGAAGCCAGCATCCCTATCACAGCCGTCTTCACAGTTGCCTGCGTCGAGTTTACAAGCTAAAACTTAAAAAAGGGAAAGAAGGAGAAAAAAAAAGAAAAAAAAACATTTATTTTCTACAGTGGAATGCTAGAAGCTTGGTGGCAAATGGGCAAGAGCTCAAGAGATTTATCTTCGAATAAGAGACTAAACCTGAGATTATTTGCATTGAGACATGGTTGAAACCTCATCTGAATTTTGTTTTAAATGGGTATGTGTGTGAGCGAAGTGATAGGAGTGATAGTAGTGGGGGTGGATGTGCTACTTTTATTAAGGTGGGGGTTCCCTGCAGAGTTTTAGGTAAGGGTGAAGGATTAGAGTATTTAGTTACTAAGGTTTGGTGTAATAATGGTAGTTTAAAGGTTGTAAATTTTTATAATCCCTGTAAAAGACTTGATATTGATGCACTAGAGTTGGTTGAAGGGCAAGAAGGTGGCAAAATAATATGGCTAGGAGATTTTAACGCACATAGTTCCCTGTGGGGAGGGGATAAAATGGATCACAATGGCTTGGTTTTAGAAGAGCTTATGGATAGGAAAGGGTTGGTTTGTTTAAATGATGGGTCACCTACTCGTGTTGGGATGAGGGTGCCGTCTGTATTAGATCTGACTTTAGTTTCTCAGTCTCTTGCAGGTCAAATAATATGGGAAGTCTGTAGTGAGTCAACGATTGGAAGTGACCACTATCCGATTATGTGTAGGATGGGTAGCAGGAGCTGCAATGTGACCTAGTGTTTCTCTGAAAGATGGAATTTTAATAAAGCTGATTGGACATTGTTTACATTTATAAGTGATAGGAATATGAGTCAAGTTGAGGTGACAGATGATGTAGATGAATTGACTGAAAATGTTAGTATAGCTATGGTGGAGGCTGCAAAAGCTTCTATTGCTGAGTCGAGGCCTGGAAGTAAGAAGCGGAAATTGGTACCCTGGTGGACAGATGAATGCACACAGCAGACCCATAAGCCATGCACCCGTAGTCAACAATAGACCTAATTAATCCAACATATAATATTTTCATTGAAGTCATATCTGCTCCCCACTCCTTATTGCACAAGCATGTTATTCAGGGTTCGGCCCTCAGGATATGTTCAGGAGCAATGAGAACCTCCCCTATATCAGCGCTTCAGGTTGAAGTAGGTGAACTGCCATTTAAGTTGAGGCGACTGCAAATGTCATTGTCATATTATGTTCATTTAAAAAGGCATGTGGAAGACCATCCAACTAAAAGTGTCCTCATTTCAACATGGGAGCAGGCAAAAAGTAAAAGAGAGTCGTTTAGTGCAAGTATACATGAAAAGGTAAAGCAAGCTGCTGTAGAAAATTTTTGAATTTAGTCCATCTGTAGTCTATCCACCGCACCCACCCTGGATGCTACTGGTACCAGACGCTGATATAACCTTGCATGAAAAGATTAAAAATTATAAGGGGGATAGTGGACAAATGGCTATGAGGTATGTGGATAACTATTATGGGTACGTGCAAATCTTTACTGATGGGTCAAAGCAACCAGATAAAGGGAAAGTGGCAATCGCATATGTGATACCAGAGTTTTATATTAAGTTTTCTGCAAGAGTTTCGGATCACCTATCAGTGTACACAGCAGAGCTGATAGCAATTGTAATGGCGTTGCAGTGGATAGAGCAAATTAAACCACTAAGAGTAGTTGTATGTTCAGATTCGTTATCAGCCTTGGAAAATTTGCTCTGGTAACTCAAGTGAAAGGTATGATATTGTGTGTGAGATATTGACTTTGCTTCATAGTATTCAAAATGGGGGGACACTTGCTAAGCTTGTCAGTGATCTACGGCTCTGTCTATTAAATGCCGCTCCATTTGAAAGCAGCTGATGGCGATTTAGCGGCAATCAGGGAGCCGGCTTTACTGACGAAATGCGTGTGACAATCGCATGCGATATATCGCCCAGCCCTACTTCTACCACGCTACAATCCATCACGCTCCCTAAGGTCACAAAAGGCTGGACTTTTGGTAGTACCTAGGATAGCAAAGTCCATTAAAGGAGGTACAGCTTTTTCGCATTTGGCTCCCAAACTCAGGAATAGCCTTCCTGATAATGTTCGGGGTTCAGACACACTTTCTCTGTTTAAATCTAGAAAAAAAAACACACCTCTTTGGCCAAGCATTCAAATAATGCATCTCATAATTTTGGACTGCAGTTATATCTGATCAAATGTGCATTATTATTCTTTAGCTTGGAACAAAATAAACAATAATAATTTCCCTAAACATCACCCACTCTAATCAATTCTCTAACTGTATCTACATCCCATCCAAAGGATTTACATCCTGTGGTAACTAGGATTTACACAAGCTCCAGTCTGGATCCAGAACACCTGAGAAGAGATGATGCCAACCCCTTAGAGGACCTCAGATGATGCTAAGCCAGAGACAACATACAGAACCACCACATTTTGCTATAAGTTTGATTGCATAATTGCTGTTAATAGTGTTTATCATTTGTTTGTTTAAGTCTTTTATTGATTTTTCCGAACATTTCTGCCATATGCACATAAACTGACAGTCACCCCTGATAAGGTACTACTAAATATTGTAGAAACTGCTTTGCAGTGATTTGTATCATAAAAAGCGCTATACAAATAAACTTGAATTGAATTGAATACCCATTCAACTGAATTTGCCGGAGGTTAATGCCACTCGAAGTGTAGTAACATCTACAAGCGATATGAATGCTCCTGAGCTTAATTTCAACTGTGCCAGAAAAGGGTATGAATACTTATGCAATGGAATCATTTCAGTTTTTTATTTCTAATAAATTTGCAAAGTTGTTACAAACCTGTTTTTTGCTTTGTCGTTGTGGTGTATGGAGTGTAGATTGATTTGGGGGGAAAAAAAAAGTTATTTAAAGCAGTTTAACATAAAGCGTGTAAAGTGTACTGTATACTGTAAAAAAGACAAAATTTACCATTGGTATAAGGTCCATTGTGATCAGTGGTGCAACAGTTATAGCTCTTGGGCTTCCAAATGGTCCTGTTAAAGCAATCACTTTAGGCTGATAGTTGTTGAGTTTTTCTTTAGGTTTTACTGAGCCATTCTTTGAGATGAAACTTAAGACTGAATGGAAATTCCTTGTGTTAGAACAATGGTCAAAAATTTCATAGCCCAGAGAAACATTGGGCAAAAGAGTTGTCGAATTATTAATCTCCTCAACAGCAAACCTCATTACTTGCAACATTTGATATCCAGATTTTGAGGTATTGTGCCTTAAAGATATTAGTGAGGAAGTTAATAGCATGAAACTAAATATTCAGTTTAGAATTGTGAAAAGCATATTTTATTTAAAACACTCTGTACTAATAATCCTAAAGTGGTAAAAGATACTTGCTTACCAGACACATTCAGTGATCTCCGGGGTGAAAACAGGTGTCACACGGTCAATTTCATGTAAAGCAAACAGGCCACCTAATAAGTAATCTCCCTCCAATCTGAATTCAGATGCTGAATAAGAAACTTTTAAAAAGAAACAATTAGTAAAACACAAAAAGAAAGTGTAAATGCTACTGAGAAGCATACTTAAAGATGGACTGCTGGTCATGAAGCAGAAATGTGGATAGCCGTTTGAGCATAGTCAGCCTAATATTACTTAATTATAACTTAATTTTCTTAAAACACAATTAAATTTGCTTAAACCACCATTTTCAAACATGATGCATATGTCCATTTCCATGTCAAACTCACAAAGTACATGTTAATCAGTCATTAAATAGAGCATTACACCACAAAGGTCTCCTCATACATAGCAAATTATACAAATTTTTGAATCTACAAATCAAACTCTTGTGAAACAAGCTGGAACCTTCTGAACTCTCAACAGGGCTTTACAGTTGGATTAGGATCACAAAGGTTTCCAGTTTAGAGATAATTAAAAAAATAACCTGTGATCACTGTGTGAGGTGAATATATGCAGCATCTGTTGAGGTGAATGTGAAGATTTCATCATTTTTGAGTATTACTGTTTATGTTTTCCCTGGAAGCTGGAAACCAATGATGAAATTCATAGATTCCAAATAGACTAGGGAAAAAGCAACAACACTATGTCACGAATCCGGTCTATGAACTTCCGTTCACTCACCACCAGAGGTCACCCGCTCACTACATGGACTCACACTACACTGACTGTTACACATTACCCTGGACTACATTTCCCATCTTCCATTGCACTGATTGCACACAGCTGTAACCAATCAAACACTTACCTGCAGTCAATCACACACACACTATATTACACTCACTCAGATCCTTCTCAAACTGCCGAGTATTGTATAGCGTTTATCACTCTCATAGCGATAGCTATTCTACGGAGCCATTTCTAGTTCTTAGTTCCTAGTTATAGTTCTGCCTTGCTTGCTTTCTCATGTTAAGATTCCTGCTTGTGTATTTTGGATTATCCTTTCGTCTTGCTGTTCGTACTATGTTTGCATCTTGCCTGGATTATTGCTCATGTTGTCAGATTACCTCTTTTGTCAAGCCCTCTGGATATTGTTAGCCGCTTATCAAACACGCCCGTTTTGGATTACTCTTTTGTCTTGGCCTCAATATACCTGTTTGCCATTGTCTGACCCATGCCTGTTTTATGACCAAGTCTCTGTCTGAATAAAGCCTTGCATATGAATCTGCACATTTCTAGACTCGTCAGCTCCATAACAGAATACTCGGCCACACAAGAATCCAGGATGGACTTCTCGGATGGACATTGGCCAGGTATGGATACAGCAAGAATATTGTTAGCCCCTAGACAGGTCACATGATTGCTAGGCTATATTCAAGAATATTTAGCCATTGCTCATTATTCAGATCTGCTGGACTGTGTTTTGACAGACTTTTTCTGTGAGGGCACTAATCAACCGCTAAAGTCTAAACTCGTTCACGAGGGTCCACCTTCATCTCTAAATCAGTTTATGGACTATGTTTGTTGTGTGTTGGCTCTTCATTCACTGTGGCTGTCGCGGAAGAGAAATGCAATACTGCATCTGTGACTAAAATGGCGGCCGCACCAGAATGCGCTTACATAGTGTTGACAGTGGGTCCTGTTCACAAAATGGCGGCATCAACAACACCCCGTCATGTCTCAACTGCCATTCCTGAGTCAAATCAAGTAACAGCTGATCTTCATGAGCCAAGTCAAGTCTCAGCTGATCTGCCAGAGTCTCGTCACATCACAGCTGATCTCCCAGAGTTTGCTCAGAGTCCTTTCATTTCCTGTCTGTCGCACCCAGATCCTCAAGGTCTGTTCTTCAGCATCCCAGACTGGCATCCAGCATTGAGGACCTACCGCTGGTGTCAGCATGTGGTGCTGGTATCCCTAAACCAGTGCTCAAACCCTTTTGCCCCAGAAGTAATCCCCTTGTCTGCTGCATTTCCCATATGTGGGATTGCTCTCTGGTGTGTATGGGCTACCACCGAAGTTCCAGAGCCAGCGACATCCGAGGAAGGATTGCCAGAGGTGGCGGCTGAAGCTGCAGAACCTCCAGAAATGGCAGTGCCCACTTCAGATTATCCAGAGGTGGCGGATAGGCTGCAGAACCTCCAGAGATGGCGGTATCCATTCCAGATTCTACGGAGATGGCGGCATTTGCTGCAGAACCTTCTGAGATGTCATCTTTCACTTCAGCTCTGGTTACGGTAGTGCCTCCTATTAATGAATTCTCTGGCTGTCCTGTCATGGCCACGGAGGCTGATTGTGAACTCTCTGCCTAAATGCTGCAATTGAGTCTGATTTTGAAAACTCTGTTTTGTCAGTTTCTATCAATAAGTCTGATTGTGAACTGCCAGTCTATCCATGAATCTGTGTCTGAATTATCGGCCAGTCCTGGTTCCCTCAATGAGCCTGATGTTAATTCACCTGTCTGTTTCCACCCCACTGACAATTCTAATGTCTTACTATCTGCCTGCCCAGTATCAGTTTGAGTTGTTTGTCAGTTCATTTCTAGTCACTACTTTTGGTTATGAACAGTCTCTACACCCAATCTCTGTCAACACCTGTTTTGAATTGTCTACTTATCTGGTTTCAGTTAACAAACCTGTTTTTGAACTGTATGCCTGTCAAGTTTCGGTCAGTGAACCTGTTTATGAACGGTCTGCCCATTCAGTGGTCACCAGGGAGACTATTGATGAACTTTTTGAGCTCCCTGCTTTGGTCCTTGAGACCGTATATGCTCTGTCTGTCTCTTGTGTCTCAGTTTTTCCTAGGTCCCAGTCTCTGCCATGGGTCACTGCTCCATCTGCGCCACTGTGGTGGTCTTCTGTCTGGCTCTGGTGGTCTTCAGCTCTGTCGTGGGGATCTCCGGACTGGTCTGCTCTGCTGTGGTGGTCCTCAGTTCCACCTGTCCTGCTGGTTCTGCCCCAGTGTCCGGTCTCTCCACTTCCACGTGGACCTGGACCTCCGCCCCTCCCCCTGTTTCGCCTCTGCTCCACCGCCCTCCTGAATTATTTTGAATTATGAGCTTCTGGAAGCTTCTGAACTGTGCAGCATCTGTGCTCTATTATTGTAGCTACGTCACTAGAAATCCTGGTTTGTGTAACAAACCTGAGACATAATTGACTTACTAAAATGTGCTGTGCATTACACAACCCTGTATGTATATCACAATTTAATTTACATTTAATCGTTTAGCAGACGCTTTTATCCAAAGTGACTTACAAATGAGGAAAATAGAAGCAATCAAAACTAACAAAAAGAGCAACAATGTGTAAGTGCAAATGACAAGTCTCGGTTAGCCTAACGCAGTAAATGTAGCAAGGTGTTTTTTATTTATATATACATAGATAGATCCCACCGTCGTTTTGATTTTTTTTTTTTTTTTTTTTTTTTGTAGTAATAAAAATCATTTAGTTTAGTAAAAGAACGGACACTACAATTAAAAACTGTACGCGGCAGCATGCCGAACGACAGTCGCATCACAGATCAGATTTCATTTATCCAGTCAGGAGAATGAGGTGAGACAGACAAGACAATGGCTGATGATTTAGTTCCAAACATAAATGCAAAACTGGCTGTTTGGCATTATTTTGGATTTTGAAAAGCCTGTTGACTTTCGCCATTTATCTAATGTGATTTTGGAAGTTTTTTTTTTTAAAAAAATGTTAATTTCTTATTCTTAACGGCCCCACCCCTACAGTGATACCGGTATTACCAGTGTTGTCACATGTCAATTAACTGGTGGAAAAATTTCCTCACCATCACAATATATATATGGCAGCATGGCAAAAACAAGAAGATAGAAAAAATAGAAAGCTAGTTTTTTTTATATAAAAAAGAAGATAAATAGATAAAGTATAATTAAAATAGAATAGAAAGTGCTAGAGTTAGAGGGTCAAATAAAGATGGAACAGATGTGTTTTTAGTCATTTCTTGAATATAGCTAAGGACTCGGATTGAGTTGGGCAGATCATTCCACCAGGAGGAAACAGTTCAATGAAAAAGTCATTGAAAGTGATTTTGTGCCTTTTTGAGAGGGCACAATAATGTCGTTCACCTGCAGAATGCATGCTTCTAGAGGGCACATAACTCAGAAGTAATGAATTTAGGTAAAGGGGTGCAGAGCCAGTGGTTTTGTAGGCAAACATTAATGCCTTGAATTTTATGCGAGCAGTTACTGGTAGCCAGTGCCAATTGATGAACAGAGGTGTGACAGGCATTCTTTTCAGTGATCAATAATACAATAATTACTAATACAGCTAAAATTTTCAGTTCTACTGTCAGAGGGAGTTAAATAGATTACAGTAATTCATGTTTTAAAATCATATGGTTTCTGTATTAGTAATCTGTTAAATATAGAAATATGCTAGGAAAAACAATGCTTGAGCCCAAACACTGCTTCCACACAGACAGCTGCCCTACTCACACTCAACCCTGCAAGACCATGCTGGACCAATTTCACCAACCAGCTTCATCTCTAATTATCAAACTCCTGTGACTCATTGACTTGCTGGATTCAGGAGTGAAGCTTCTGTCTGATGGCCTGAAGAGTTCATACTGTCAACTCAACATACTGAGGTATTTAAGAACAGAAAAAAAAAAGAAAAAAAAAAATCCCACTTTTGTTGTCATCCCTATTGAGAAAGAAAATAATTTGGTCCAGACGTAACAAATTGAACTTTAATCTGGATCTGTCTACGAGGGAAGGAGATTTCTATACACCTTCTTCTCCTGCTGCATAGAGCAATGTAGCTGTTTGAAGACTAAAGGCCATTGCACACTGAGTCAGAAATTCACTTCAGCTTGCAGCACAAAGCACTGTAAAGATCCTTTCTCACTGAGTTCACAGAAAATGGTGGTCTTCTTTTTAATATGTGGCTATAATATCACTAGCAAATCATCAAACTGAGTCCAGATAAAGATTTGGTCAATGCAAGGTCTGTGGTAAATAAGACTTTTATTCTTAAGTACTTATTAATTTCCCGAGCCTTGGCTTTTCTATTTATCATGGAAGCATGACTTCCCAGTGGAGATTTAACTCCTTTCTCTGAGCTCTTACCACCCAACTGTATTTTTTTTTTAACTCCCCCTGTTCTGTGAGACAGGGTGACAGCTTGGTTTCAATTTTAAAAGATTGTTTTCAGTGTCTTACTATACAAAGAGCTACATATAACAGTTTTGGATTTGCATTTGCTGGTGTTAGGCTCTGATATTCCATTATTCAGTGGTCTGTAGGCCTCCAAAGCCACACAAAGAATTTCTGACTGGTTTCTCAAACTTCTTGGGGGGGATTTTAATGTTCTCATACTGTATGCTGCATTTCAAGACTTCATTAGCCTAACAGAAATATTGAGATATGTGAACAGTTTTTCTGACCACAATCCTATTATACTTAACATACCATTGTCATTGAATGCTGTCAAACCTCACATAACGGCTTACCTGACGTGAAGGATCACTGCTACTTCTGCTTCTTTTTCTTCATTGTTTGAGGAATTTTCTTCTGCTCTCACTTCACCTGAGCTTAGTGCTAAAGAGCCGCTTTATAGTTTTAATTCTGTTAAAAATTCTGTTTCTATGAAATCTTCAAGGATTGTCTTATTAAGTATCAGAAGGCTGTAAGAGCGGCCAGATCCACTGTGTGGTACAACTCGGCTCGGCACGGCTCAATTTGCGTTTCCACTGCAGTTTAGTACAACTTTAGAGTGGGCGGGATTATTTACGTCATTATAGTTGCGCCGCTTCTACTGCCCCGTCTCCTGAAAAATGTTTTCATTCCGTGTCACCCCATCAAGCTCTCGCTGGATCTGCTACTCTGCTATCAACGAGAGGAACATCTGTACATCCTCAACAGACAACGAAACAGCTATTTTTTGGTTGTTAAAAAGGTGCACTTATTCAAAACAGTTGCGTTCGATCTTCACTGGCTGTGCTGATTTAAATCTAGTGGGTCTGTTGTGTCTTGTGTCGCAAGTTCAGTGACGCAGGTAGTGACGATTCTCTCCGGCCAATCCGTGATTAGCAGAGTTTACACGTCACGTTTTGTTAACTGTATGGTAAACTTGGAACCTCAACCGAGATGGTACTGAAAAAGAAGCAGGTACCAGGTACTGTACCCAGCGAAAAAAACAAAGTGAACCATACCAAACCGTACTATGCAGTGGAAAAGCGCCATGTGTTTATACTACAGAGTCAGTGGCTGTGTGAGCGGTTCTGCCAGTTTTTTTTATTAATAAGATAAAAAAGATTAGGCATACTATTCAACCTGTTGCTGGTGACCCTGAAGACTATCTAAAATATAAAGGTGGATTCAATTGTTTTCTTAATGCATCGATTACAAACCCTGACCTATATGATGACTCAATAAGTGCAATTCATGTTTATTCCTCAGAGTGGCACTGTTTCATTGATAACGACGACGTGATATTTCACTCATTACCACATAACTACTGTATGCAATAAAATATAAGTGTCACTGTCATTTGATGGTGGATGTGGTGAATGAATCAAAATGTTGTTTTTATAATAATAATAATAATAATGCATTTTATTTGAAGCGCCTTTCAAACCACTCAAGGTCACCGTACAACAAGTAACAACAGTAACAATATTAAAACAGAAAATAACAGCAAATAACAATGTCAATAAAAAACAACAATAATAATAAATAAGAAAAAATAAAAATACTGGACTTGAGTGCACAAAGTAATCATAGAAGATAAGCAGTTCTGAATAAATGAGTTTTAGGTTTGACTTTAAATTGAGCTAAAGAGTCTGAATTACGGATGTTATCTGGGAGAGAATTCCAAAGACGAGGAGAAACACGACTAAAGGCCCTATGGCCCATGGTGGTTAAACGAGCTGAAGGTGTATGAAGGAGACCCAGTGAAGAGGAACGGAGAGTTCGAGAAGGGGTGTAGGGATGTAAGAGGTCTGAAAGGTAAGGTGGAGCAAGGTTATGAAGAGATTTGTATGTGAGGAGGAGAATTTTAAATTCAATCCGAAAGTTGATAGGAAGCCAATGTAGCTGTTGAAGTGATGGGGTGATGTGTTCAATAGGCGAAGTCTGGGTTATGATACGAGCTGCAGAATTCTGAATGAGCTGGAGTTTATGAAGAGATTTGTGTGGTAGACCAGATAATAGAGAGTTACAATAATCAATGCGGGAGGTGACAAGCGAATGAACAAAAATAGAGGAACTATGGGGAGTGAGAAATGGACGGAGGCGAGCAATATTGAGGAGATGAAAATAACAAGACCTGGTTATGTTATTAATGTGAGCATCAAATGATAAGGTACTGTCAAAGATGACCCCCAAGTTCCTAGCCTGGCGAGAGGGAGAAATGGAAGAACCATCAATGGATAATGAAAAACTGCATGACTTAGAGAGAGTAAAATTAGTACCAATGCGGAGTACTTCAGTCTTACTGGCATTAAGTTTGAGGAAATTGGCAGAAAACCAAACATTTATTTCATGAAAGGCAGTTGGTAAGACAGGCGGGAGGGAGAATGGAATCAGGGTTTGTAGAAATGTAAAGCTGAGTGTCATCGGCGTAACAGTGAAATTTAAATACCGAATTTTGAAAGATGTTGCCGAGTGGGAGAAGGTAAATTAGGAACAATAGGGGGCCTAGGACAGAGCCTTGGGGGACACCACAGCTAACAGGAGAAGGTTGGGAATTAAATTTCTTTAGTTGTACAAAACTGTGTGCGGTTTGAAAGGTATGAAGTGAACCAGGCATAAGGAAATACCAGTGACACCAATGCCAGATAGTCGATGCAAGAGAATACTGTGTGAAATTGTGTCAAAAGCTGCACTCAAGTCAAGTAGAACAAGAATAGATAACAACCCGCCATCAGCAGCCATTAACAGGACATTCGTTACTCTCACTAGTGCAGTTTCAGTGCTATGCTTAGGACGAAACCCTGACTGAAAGCACTCATACAAGTTATTATTACTAAGATGAGCATGAACCTGTGCTGCCACTGCTTTTTCAAGAATTTTTGAAATAAATGGAAGATTTGAGATAGGACGGTAATTATCTAAATTGTTTGGGTCTGCGCCAAGTTTCTTAAGAACAGGGGTTATGGCAGCTATTTTAAAAGATGATGGAACAATGCCGGAGCTGAGAGAAGTGTGAATAATACGAGTTATAAGAGAAGATAAAGAGGGAAAACAGGCCTTTACCAAATGAGTTGGTATAGGATCAAGTAGACATGTGGAAGAATTAGATTTATAAATTAACTGAGAAATTTCTTCTTCAGATGGCAAGTTGAAAGAAGAAAGAAAGAGGAGGGGCAAATTAATTGAGACACTGTGTGACGAACTACAGTAAGGGGTAGCCAAAAAGGCCAATTGTTGGTGGATGGTAGTTATTTTGTCATTGAAGAAAGACATAAATTTATCACATTGAGCAGTGCAGTACAGGTGTGCGGGAAGTGTATCAGGAGGTTTCAGAATACGATTAACAGTTGAATACAGTGCTTTAGTATTACCATCTCCAGACTCAGTTAAATGTGAATAGAAAACATTTTTGGCAGCATAAAGAGCATCTTTGTAAAGATGAACATGTTCACTATACAGCTCTCTATGTATCATAAGACCAGTTCGTTTGTAAAGACGTTCCAAACGCCGGCCTCTGGTTTTGAGCTGGCGAAGTTCAGGAGTGAACCAGGGCGCAGAATGGGTGAATGATACAGTCCGAGTTTTAAGAGGTGCAAGAGTATCAAGGAGCTGCTGTAGTTCAAAGTTGTAAAAGGAGACCAAATTGTCAGGAGAAGTGAGCTGGTCACTGGGTGGAAAATCAGCAACTGCGGCAGTCAGAACAGAAGGGTCGATCTTTTTTATATTCCGAAATGACATCAAACGTTGTTGTTTGGATTTAGAGAGTGTAACATCAGCATTAAAGGAAAGCAATTTATGATCAGATATGGGTATTACATCTGCAGTACAGTCCCGTGGTGTGACACCTGAGCAGCAGATGAGGTCCAAAGTGTGGCCTTTAGAGTGAGTTGGAAAATTCACATATTGTTGGAGACCAAAACTGTCTAAGCAAGAATTGAAATCCCTTGTGAGTAGGTTACTGGCAGTATCCATATGAATGTTAAAATCACCCAGGAGAATAAGATTGGGTGATAAGGTACACAAATGGGTTAAAAGTGCACAAAATTCACTTATAAAAGTATTGCAGTATTTCGGAGGCCGGTAAATAACAGCTAAAACTGTGGGTGTTGGACCGCTGATGAGTAGTGTAGCCGATTCAAAAGAAACATAGTTTTGTACAGACAGCGGGGACGTTTTATAAATCGAGTTGTGAAGTATCGCGAGGCCTCCCCCGCATCTGGAAATACGAGGTTGCGAAATGTAAACAAACCCAGGAGGACATGCATGATTCAACTCAAGGAAGTCATTCTCCTGCTGCCAGGTCTCAACCAAGCAGAAGAAATCTTACTATTGTCAATAATGTCGCTGATAAGAAGACCCTTGTTGGAAAGTGAACAGATGTTGAGGAGTCCGACTTTGAGCTCATTTCCACCGAACGAAGAGCTGGTCGATCTGAATACGGTAGTTAGCGTGCTCTGGTCAATAGTCCGCCGAGTTTTCCTTGCTGCTCGAGGAGTCGAGGTCCAGAATGATCTTATATCCTTCGAGTCATCGTACCTAAAACCCTGACGAGACCCGCGATGGATGTATTTGGGACGGGGAACGATGAACAATATCCTGGTCGGGGTAGAGTGAAGGCGGAGGCTCAGCAGAGTAGCACCGCAGCCGGTAAAGTTCAGTCGCTGTATACAGAAACAGCGAGGTCGAAGATGTTGAAAACATAGTTTTGAGAATATGGTTGAGATCGTAAATATGAGCCAGATGCTAAATAAGTGCACTCTGATGACGCCAGTGATGGTCATCTGCTCAAATTGACGTCTGCTCAAATGGAACCTGTCCAAGTTTAAAAAGGTAATGGAATATGCATTCTTTTTTTTATTATTTTGTAAATGTTATTAAAATATCAGTTTTTTTTTGTTTTGTTTTGTTTTGTTTTGTTTTAATTAAGAGAGTGGCTAGAAGGGATAAAGCTAAAACAGGAAACTAACAATAAAATTAATTTTCAACCTATTATATTGTGTTTTATTAATATCTACACCTACCCCAAACCTAAACCTACCCATTACAATAATGCAAAAAACGGTAATTATTGTACAGTACTACTAGTATTAGCTATTCTGACAAGGTTCTTTCAAAATTATGAACAAATGTTCTTCTGAAAATGTTAATAATGGTTTAGTTGGATGTTCATCTAATACTTTTAAAATGTTATTAGTTGTTTGATCATTAAAGAGAACATTAAGTCAAAAGACATGCATAAGGAATAAACCAGGGGTCTCCAGCCCTATTCCAAGGAAAGCTACAATCCTACAGATTTCAGCTCCAACCCCAATCAAACACACTTGAACCAGCTAATCAAGGTGTTCGGGGTTACTTGATACTTATAGGCAGGTGTGTTGGAGCAGGGTTTGAACTGAAGTCTTCAGGATGGTAGCTCTCCAGGAGCAGGGTTGGAAATCCCTGGAATGAACAGTGACTACATGGCTGCATTTCACTCCACTTTTAGAGACGCACTCACAAACTTGCCTAAGCACTTCTCCTCAGGGGAATCCCGCTGCCATTTTGAAGTGTGTTCCACTTTGCAAAGTGGATGAGAGAAGTTTATATGAACAGACCCTCAACCCCTCGATTTTGACAGAGGGAGCGAGTCTGCTTCATATGCACACTTCAGGCTGCTCCATAGACCACAATGCAACACGATTATGATGTCATTGCAGATTGCGTTTCATTATCCCCGCTCTAAACAAGTCTATAATATATAAATGATTTTTGTTTTTACTTAAAAGCCCAGGCATACCTGTATACATATAGAATACTGCACCAAACAAATGTGTAAGGGGAAAATGTAAACAATAAACTAGCTCCATAGCAGATTCTAAGTGATCAAGGGCTTAGGACGTTCCAGTTCAGCCCATTGCAAGGTTTCCACCAGTAGTGGGCACTCATGCAACGTAATCAATGATGTACATCCGAGTAAATGAGACAGAGGGAAGTTTGAGAGTGAAGGGCATAAGAAAACGGACTGGAACGCAGCCCATGTTGTATACACACTGACTTCCTCCCAGTTTCATTCCAACAAAAATGTTCTTATAATGTTTTGCTAAAATTTCCATTAACTCTTACAGTTTAGTGCATTTTAGAAAAACAGTGTCTTAATACAGTTTTTAGTAGGCTAGAGTGAAGGAAAATGCTCCTCTTAAGGACTGTGTATTTTATTTTTATTTTTTTCTGTGAAACAAGAGTTAAATGTGTCCAGAATAGTTATCATAGTTTTGGTGACAATGACATAAATTCTAAACTAAGTATGAAAAATGTTCAGAGTTTTTACAATGGTACAATTAAATGTGTACCAAGGGGTGCTCCATACTGTAGGTGTGGTAAAATCCCCCCAAGTCTTACAAAGCAATATACATTATAAGTTTACAGCTTAATCACAGGCAGCTTCAGCTTAAAATTAAAAATAATATAAATACGAATTATGAATTACAAAATTATAATAGCCTATTTGAAAAAATATTGTTAGCTGATGCTAACTGGCTATAAATAGCAATCTAATGCTAACTTGAGGTAATTTTACAATATAAAGTCCAAATATTTTTATTCAACCAACTAGTTAGAATACATTTAATGGGAAAACAAAGGATTTGTTGTTCAGGACACAGTAACTACAGGCATTTACCCCACAGACTAGGTTTGAAAAAATTATTATGTCATTCTTAAAATATAATTATATTTTCCTTAAATAACACATGTTCATGGTAATGAATATGCACGATATTGTTATCTAGCCACTTCTAAATACCATGAATAATTATATATTACAAATTATTCAGAATTTGGGATGCATTTTAAGAATACTTTTCCCATTAACCAATCAAAATGCACAACACCGCTGTAAGTTGCTTGAAAGACACGTGTGCTCTGATGTAAACAAGCACACATGAGAAGCACATGGGGGAACACAGACACGCACTGAATGAAAGCACATTCACTCTCTGACAGCAGATGGCGCTAAACTGCAGAAAATGCAGCCGTTACCCTGGAAACCCCATAAATAAAGCAGCATGCGCTACTTTCTAAAACATATTTAAATAGATTTAAATAGCCATTCAGATTTGTGGATTTGCTATGGTGTTCATCACAGCACCAAATACTTAAATATTTAGATTTAGTAGGCTATTTAGGACTACAACATGCCCTAGATATTGTTTGAAAGTGTTTTGATTCTTTATTGTTCATTCACACTTTACATTAGGGCTTCATTATTTAACATTAGTTAATCATTAGTTAACATAAACTGCCAATGAAAAATTCTTCTGTACATTCATTCATCTTAGGTATTCCAATATTTAATAACACGCTGTTAAAATCAAAATGTTGCAACTGTGTTATTAAATGAGATAGCATGAACTAAGACTTGTATTTTTTAACAAAGATTAATACATTTTGTAGCAAATGTAGCTATTGCTCATTGTGAATGTTAATGCATTAACTAAGGCTAACTAATGAGGTCTTATTGTAAAGTTTTACCTATTGGTCTTTATAGTTCATTTGCACTTTAATCTGTGTAAAACTGTTAACTTTATATATTTTGTCTGTATTGCTTTATTATATTCAGTTATTTTTGTTATAAGAAAAAAGTTATTAAATCTGTTATACTGTATTATGACCACTTCAAGTCAAGTCAAGTCAAGTCAAGTCTGCTTTATTGTCAATTCTTCCACATGTACAGTACATACATACAGAGAATCGAAATTGCGTTACTCTCAGACCCCCGGTGCATACAGATAACACTAACAGTAGAGCCTAAAAATCTAGGTCAAATATAAAATATAAGATAAAACTATACAATAAGGGAATGTAAAAAAGACATAATAGAAAAAATAAAATAAAAATAAGGTTAAATAAAAGCAGCGCAAGGCACATGGCAGATAGAGTGCAAACCAGTGAACAAAACAGTGCAGATAAAAAGATTTTTAGTGCATAAAAAAATAGATTATTCAGTCTGATTAAAAGTGACAAAGTGACAAAGGACTCAAGAGCATTTATTTTATTAAACTGACTGATGAGGTGGTAGAATGATGTCAGTTCCATGGTGAATGAGTGAATGAGGTAGTGAGCAGACCACTGCTGCACAAAGTGACTGGTGCATGACATCGTATGTTAGAGGGAGTGGGGATGTGGGACCTGGGGGGGGGGTTCATAGTTCAGTGGTGCCTGAGGCAGAACTTTTTGTAAACTAAATTTCAATACCGTGGTAATACCATATACTGTGATAAAAGCATTAACAATTAATCGAAACATGAAAATTTGATACCGGCATATCCCTACTCTACCCTATATGTTAATTTTGAAATCCATAACTGTGGCTTTAAGACATAAATTGCTTAGAATTTAGCCATTTTCATCATGTGAATTAATATCAACATAGTAACACAGAGGCTCAGTGGGTGTCATTGTTACCTCAGAGCAATAAGGTCTCTGGTTGGATCCCAAGGAGAGCAAGGATGGAGTGTTTCCCCTGCCTGTGGCTTGAGATGGTGGGATAGGCAAAAACATTAAGAAAACATTCAGAAACAACATATTCAAAATTATAGAATGGAATGTTCCTCTAATGTTCGCATTAATCTATGTGAGAGCTCATCTTACACTCAATGTTTATGTGACGTCTCTGTCACGGTTCGTGAAGGGATGAGGTAGGACTCAAAGATGCAGGAAATATGGGCTCTTTATTAACAGAGAAAAAAAAATACCAACAAAACTACCCCTAGGGAGAAAGCAGGCAGGCAGACCAAAATAGGGCACAGCACGGGACACAGGATCAGGCAGAGCAGGACCAGACAGAGAACAACACAGGTATATGAACATGTACATACAACACATACTACCAAGATGATCTGATCATCTTAAACAAGTCATATCCTCTGGGTCTGAGTGCAGTTATTGGATAGCATAGTGTAGTAAGATTGGAGATTAATCCTAATAAACATGACGTTACAGTAAAAATATTACAATACATTTAACACAGTGCATTTTTATAATTTCAGCAGAGTGCAGATGCTTGTTTATGTCAGGACTGTGGCGACAGCAGCACGGGCAATCGTTTAGCTCACCCACATTATGTAATCTATAACGGAAAAAAAAAAACTTATTGTTTTTATGAGATGTTGATATTACGAGAAAGAAATATGTTATTTTAAGGAGATAATTATGTCGTTTTAACGATGTAACATATCGTTATTACGAGAAAATATGTCATTGTAATGACATAACATCTCGTTATTATGACGTTAGTTGAAAAAATAATATGTGTGGAAGCAATGCATCACCGTATACTTGTTTGTTAAACAGCAAATAAGCTCCCCGTATACCAGAATCTGTATGGTGCGGGACTCGAACCAGCAGTCATAGCGGTATGGGGTCAAACACTCTATAACAAAAAGGCTGGACCATTGCCTCCAACTTCTGAAGCTGCACAGCTTTTACACGCTCTCTGACTGTTGGAAATTGGAAATTGGAAATTAAATTACTCAAAGCTAATTGATGAACCGGCACTTATTAATATACATAAAAGGTAAATAGAAAACAATTCAACCCGGCGCTCCGGTGAGATAAGAACTCGTAGTAGGTGCTCTGGAAATGGGGAAGCAGAATAGAATAAAAAAAAAACACAGGTCCCAGGCACTCAAAAAGAATTCAGGTGGAGAAGGTAAACGTTAAAAAGCCTTTATTGTGGTATGGCCTATATCAAAATTAAAAAGCCAAAAAATAACAACCCCAATTTTCTTCCTCAGGGCAAAGTGATAATCACAATTATGTGATAATCCCCACAACATGTCGGCTTTTTAATTTTGATATTGGCCATACCACAATAAAGGCTTTTTAACGTTTACCTTCTCCACCTGAATTCTTTTTGAGTGCCTGGGACCTGTGGTTTTTTTCATTCTATTCTGCTTCCCCATTTCCAGAGCACCTACTACGAGTTCTTATCTCACCGGAGCGCCGGGTTGAATTGTTTTCTATTTACCTTTTATGTATATTAATAAGTGCCGGTTCATAATATTCAATTAGCTTTGAGTAATTTAATTTCCAATTTCCAACAGTCAGAGAGCGTGGCCATCTAGAGCACACCAGCGAATGATTGTGACAGTCTCTTTCTGATGACTCATACACATCTGTCTGTCTTATAATAGCAATTAAACTGATATGAGTGGTGTTGAATATGTGGGATTAAACTCATGCAAGTTGTAGAGCTTTGAGATCCTCCAAGCTATTTAATAAGAATTCATTATTAATATCAATCCCCTTAATATACATCAGTGACATTTTTTTCTTTTTCCTGTTTATCACTAAAATGGGCTAACTCTGTTAGATACAAAATATAATTTTTGTAATGTCAAATGATTATATAAATATAAAAATAGTGTGTCAAATATGGATTATAATCATTTACAAATCTAGCATCTTATAGTGTTACCGATGAAATATAACGTTATGAATTCTGCGTTTGTTTTTATTCCTCTTGTGCAAAACTCACAATGCACATATATAGTTGTTACCATGGTAGTTTATTCTTCAATGTGTGTTCACATTTATGTGGTCTGTAAATCAAATGATGTAAAAATACTTGTTTACTTTAAAACAAAAATTCACAATCAATAACCACTACTGTTTGCATCAACATATACAGAATTATTACAGTTTTGAAAGACAAACGTACATGTCTAAGCATTGTTTATAAAATAAGAATACGCCTAGATTGCATAATATCACATATATTTGTCTGCAACATTAGCACAAATGCAATCAAACAGTACAGACAATCAAAAAATTGTTGCTGTTTTAAAAACTAATATCAGGTGAATGTAATGTTGCCTTTCAATGTCTGTGTTAATCTATTTAGATTAATAAATGAATGAACACAGAACTTTTCTTTTCTAATTGAATTCATGTACATGTATTATAAGAAATGGTTCATATTCATCAGTATTTGTGTCTGTGTGTTGTGGCTGGTGTGTGACTGCATTTACACAGTGATTATAAAGGAGGAGGGTCCTTGCTCCTGCTGAAGAATGAAAACCGGAGGTTCAGTTTATGCTCCAGCAGCTCAGGAGGGAGAAGTAACAGCACAAGCAGTGATTTCACCTGAGAATGAGCTAATTAAATTGCATTGCATTGCATTGCATTAGCACTATCGATTCATGGTTTTGCACTGGGTGAGTCATAATCAGTTAAACATTGCTTAAGACTGCAGCCAGTATTGTGTCTCACAGCATCACTTTTTATTGTTCTACAGGTGAACAAAATTTGAGTTGATCTTTATTGGGTTACTGATTAATACTGTTCAGTAATACGAATTTAGTAATAATGAGTCATTTCAGGCAGGAAAACTTTCGCAAGTTACTTTGAGTTTATTGAAACACAAGTTATCTTTAGTGGTATGGTTCCTTATGGGGGTTCTCGCTCCATAATTATTTGCACATATGAGAGCTTCAGCCTTAATAAAATTAATATAACTTTTGTTTTGCTCATTTATTAAATTGTAATAATAATTAAATAATGTAAGTGATAATACAATATATAATAATAATGATTCAACTTGTCATGGATTCACATGAGTTCACTTACCATGTATGGCTTGGCCATTGTATTTTTGTGGCATTCATTCGTGTCCCACTGCAGAAATTTTTGTAATGCATGCAAAATGGTATATATGACAGCATAGATGGAAAATGAGAGTGTGGGATTTTCAATTATAATCTCCTCTTTGGTCAATAATGTGCAGTAATCACAAACTTGATTACGTCTTACTCTTGATTGCACCCTCAAAATCATGTAGGCCTACATCAGTTGTTCCTCTGGCTTTATAGAGAAATTCATTAAATCCAGGCAATGACAACAGTCTCTCTGCTATGCCAATGATTGTGCTCATTTCCTAATTCCTGGCTCTCTTGGAAGCTGTTGATTCATAGCCCATGCATTGCTTGCAATCCATACTTTGTCTTGGATGTTGTATATGGCTGCTTTGATGAATTTGCTTGCGTATTAAAACTACAATAACATTGCTGTTGAGCATATCAATCGTTTTAAAGTTTAGACTGTAGTTTGCGTTTGGACTTAGACACTCTTGATAGGCCAAACAAATGCCAGTATTGTTTATATACTCATTAAACAGCTTTAGTCCATCTGAACTATAATCATCTTGGCTACCAATAAAGGCGACCCAGTTCCATCCAAACCACAGTATGAGGTGAATAATCATCTCGATCAGGTCTTTGTTGCTAGGCATTGTTCTTACAAAAGAAGGATACTGAAATTTATTGCTTAACGCAGAGGTAGAAGTGCCATAATTCACCTTTGAAAGAGAAGACATTTGTATATATGTAGTAACTTGGAAGTCCTCAACAAAAGGTAGGAAGCAAGTGTGCAAGTATTTTATTATGTATACTAGGGGTGTGACAAGACACTTATCCCACAAGACAAGACGAGACATGAGACTGGGTTCACGAAAACGAGACAAGACAAGATTTTTAGATTTTTTTTAAAGAAATCCTCAACGACTTAATATATAGGGGAAAGTTGTCTTTTATTCAACTGAAAAACACAAAATGCAAAAAATGTAGAAGCATTTTGAAATCCACTTGTGCTTTATGAAATTAAACTTATATTATATATCTACATAATATAATATATCTATTATATGCAGCAATGAACAACTTGTAAACTAGAGCTGCACGATTCTGGAGAAATTGAGAATCATGTTTTTTTATGTACAAATTAGAGATCACGATTATCTCACAATTCTGAAGAAAAAAAAAGATTAGAAAACTAAACAAAATAAAATAATTTACTAGTGGTTTTGACAAAAAGCCTTTATAAAATATATTAATTTGAAAAAAAAAAATGGAGTCAGAGTCTCAATTCATAAAGACTTCTCCCGAATGAATGATTCAATGACAAATACTTTTTTTAAACAGGCAGTTGTCGCCACCTTGTGGCGGAAGAGTGTAAGCGTTACAATACATACAGTTACAATACATACTTTCGTTTTGAACACTACTGCAGAGAATAAGTGTTTATACCCAAACTATAAACGTTTATCCCATTACTTATGTTAATTAAATGTCTGTAACACAGAAATAATGATGTGTGGTTGAAAAGACTTTTTGTGTTGCTCTTTCTGGATCAGCAGCAGCCTGAATGATTCATTAACATGGGCAGCAGCGACAAAACATGCTTCTCAGCTCCACTGACGCTCGCAATGTGAAACAGTTGTAATAGACATAACTGAATCGTTGTCTTTCAGGAATACGATTGCATGTGTGTTTGAATTGAGATCGCGATCTTTAAATGATTAATTGTGCAGCTTTAATGTAAACTGCAAATTGTTTTGCGAGGATAAGGTCACGTTCTCGCGAGACCAGCTGGATCTCGCGGGACACATCGGATCTCGTGAGATCTCGTCACATCCCTAATATATACTGTATACAAAGAAACAATTTGGTGTAAGGTCCATTGTGATCAGTGGTGCAATAGTTCTTGTACTTCCATATGGTCCTGCTAAAGCAATCACTTTAGGCTGATAGAGTTTTGGTATTAGAACAATAGTCAAAAATGTCATAGCCCAGAGAAACACTGGGCAGAAGAGTTGTAGAATTGAGATACAGTGAAGAAAGCAGTCGAATACGCCACAGAATCAATAACTTCTCTGTGAAATCTTGTGAGAAGCATTCAGATACGGGGCAGAATTCTGTTAAAGCTCATATCAGAACAAACGCCTCTGATGTGGAAACCGGGAAAAACACTGTTCAATACACACAAAACACCACCATTCAACATGGAATTAACAGTAAAACTACAGAAACAGCTTGTGTCAGAAATAGTCTAATGTTTTCGAGTGATTTTAAATGCTTCACACAACTTTTCCCAGCACTTCAAAGCTTTAAGTATTACCAAATTTGAAAGTTATTTTTAATGTGAAGATATTTGTTCATCCTTCATAGCCCCCCCCCCCATGTTTAAACTAAAAGTTGCATAGTAACTTTTAAAAGCAAACAGTTATTTAAAAATAAAAAAAAGATATTGAATTACCACTAGTAGATGGCTGCAGAGATGTATATATAAACATATATATATATATATATATATATATATATATATATATATATATATATATATATATATATACATATTAAATTATATTTAGACATTAATGACAGTAATAAAAGTTAATTTTATCTGCATCTCAACCAGACAGCACAAGTACATCTGTAAGACGTCTGCTAAAGATCTGGGAAACATCTGCTGTGTACTCTGATAAACGTCTGTTTTACATGCTTTCTAATAAATGTCTATTTGACATCTGACAGGAAACGTCTTAGAGACATATTGCAGATGAGCACACACTCTTAAAAATACATCTTGCATATGTAAATGCAGACATCAAATAGCATCTCTGAGAATCAGAAAAAAGTTCTCCTGGAGGGACTAGAAATCGTACAAAATGGCATGTAGCAGGATGACTAGGCCAAGCTCCTGCAACACCTAAAAAAGAAAAGGACTCAAATGAATCTCAGAAATTAGCCACCTGGAATGTACACTTAATATTTTCTTCCAAGAAAAGATGACGGCTGATGCATTTACTCTCAACTGGGTCAGATTTTTTAGTGAGTTATTAATCTCCTCAACAGAAAACGTAATTACTTGCAACATGTGATATCCAGATTTTGGGGAAATGAGCCTTGAAAACATAAGTGAGGAAGTTCATAGCATGTAATTGAATATTCAATTTAGTAATGAGGACTTTGAGAAAATGCTGCTTTAATTTAAAATACTGTGCATTGATAACCCTAGACTGGTAAAAAGTCCTTGCTTACCTGAAACATTCGGTGGTCTCTGTGGAAAACTGGGTTGTTTCATGCTCAATTTCATGTAAAGGGAAAACATCACCCAACAAGTAATCTCCCTCCAAGCTGAAATCTGATGTTGACCAAGAAATTTTGAAAAATAAACAATTAGTAAAGCCCACAAGCAAAATATAAATGCTACTTAGAAGCATGGTTTAATAGAAACCGCTGGTCGTGAAACAGACCATGTGTGTAGTGGCTAATCATTTGAAAAATGATAGGCTCATATTCAAGACCTAATTTTCTTAACCCACATTTGAATTTGCTTAAACAACTATATTCGCTGATTAAAATGTCCATTTCCATATTTTACTCATAAAGCATGTCAACCATTTTTAAATAGAGCATTGCACCACACATGTCTCCTAATATACATATATATATATATCTGTTGAGGTGAACGCTGTGATGTTTTTATTTTTTGAGTATTCAGAATTTGCTTAATGATTTGCCCGGAGGCTGAAAATGAGTCAATAGAAAATTCATAGATTCCAAATGGACTAGGGAAAAACCAGCAACATGCTGTTGCCGTATAGTTTACATTTTTAGATTTGCTTAACCCAGTTTGTGCATAAATTTAAATGTTTTACATACCTCACATTAATCTCAGGGGTTAAAGCAAAAACAAAAAATAGACTGAAAATGTTTTTGATGGCCAAACCCCATTCCACAGCCATACCTGTCACACACCCAGTTTAAGAGCAGTTTTTAGTTTTCTTCTTCTTCTTGTAATTAGGAGTATAGTGAGTACATGCTTTACCTACACAAATTAAAGGGATACTCCACCCCAAAATGAAAATTTTGTCATTAATCACAAATTAATCCGCCATTTTGGAAAACACCTGCTAAACGCAAACCTCATTAGGTTTTGAATAACTGTGTGTATATGATATTTGCAACGTGAGATAAATATTTGTGTTTAAAGAAAAAAAAAAAAAAAAGTTATCAGTTGGAAAAAAAAAAACGCAATGAGTGTTTTCACATGTGAGGAGTTAGTGTGAGACACTGATTAATTAGTGTGGCATTTTGATTGGTTGTGTCTGAAAAAGGAAATCAAGATACTTCCTGTTAGATTTTTTGTGTTACATAGAGAGTGTCAGGTTTCAGAAATTGTGTGACAAGTAAAGATTTTGTGTGTAAGCAGTTGAAAAAAAAACGAACTATCTAGAAAACTACTCACACCAAATCACAGATCTCAACAACATTTTCAGCTAGTGTCTAGTCTTTATGATGTAAAAGTAACTTGCTCAAGCAGCATGTGGCTAGGTGGTTAAACCAATGGCTTGGGACGGAGCACTTCTTTTGATGGGAACTGCTTCTGTGATGTTGTGCTGTAGTATTTTCCAGCCAGATCAGGCCTCCCGAATGTAACATTGCTCAAAGTCCTAATACTGGGTCCATCCACATGCACTGGGAACTCTGAGCGGTTAATCTGATAAAACAAATATCCCTGAGTTAGAAACAACACGCTTTGTATTATTGTAATCTTTAGGCAGGAATAATTTGCAGCGGGTCACACACCTCTAAGAAGAAGGACTGGTTTGTTGTTGACAGTCTCTCCTGGTTGTCTGTAAGTTTTTCTCCTTTGAACACAGAGCTGAGAGTCGGGCATCTGCGCTCCAGGTGAATAGGGCCTGGTAAAAACAAACTTATTAAAGTGACACACTTGATACACTTGATGAATATTTCATACGTTTACTTTCTGGAAAACTTGTGAGGAGCCACAAGTTTCATCATCATGAAGTTCCCGAAGCTTGAAAGGCTGAGGTTTCTTTCTCTTGTAAAGCAGACATTCAGAGCTGTTGAAAAAATATGTTACTGATTCTCTACATGGTTTCACATTGATCTTAATATAACAAGGTGTGATAAAATGTTATTTCTAGAGCTTGAATTTTCTATAATCAGACTTGACACAATCCTATTGTTAAAATGTGGTTGTTTTGTGATGTTGCATCAGTACCTGTGGTCACCTGACTGTCTGAAAAACCTGGAATAATTGTCTTGTATTTTATCTCGGTCTCCCATTGGTACAGCTGAATACTGAACTCATTGCTGAATGAAATACAATAAATAAATAAATTAAATGATTGAACTGCTACTTTAATTGCACTCTCTGAAACCGCCACCAAAGGATTACTCTTGCTAAGTAATTAATTACTAGCTAATTACATCTTCAACAGTGTAAGATTAGTGTACTAAATACTCTAAAAATACTGGACCAACCTGCTGAACAATACAAGGATAGACATGAAACTGCTCTTTTAATAAATAATATAAAATGCATAAATTGACCAAAGGGAGATGGATGCATCAAACACATACATTTTAACATTAAATGCTAAAATTTTGATGTTAAATCCACTATTGCCATAAATAGTTACATAATTGTTTCATGGTTTAAACAGTATTTATTGCAATTAAATCAGAAGTAATTGTAATTACCGAAAAATTAGGAGTAATCCCTTATTAAGTAATTAAATAACAGTAATTAATTACTTACAAATGCACTACACCCAACACTGCAAATTATGTCTTTACCTTCTCTGTGGACTCCAGAGGAGAAAGAGGAGGACATCCGCTGTACAGGAACTGCTCTTGATAACTACAGTCATATCTTTTCTTTTTATCCTGCCGTGGACTTGATCCAACACCTGATTAATAAAAAAATAAAGCATCATCTGTTCAAAAAATAGCAAAAAAACAAAAAGGGCAATAAACATTGTGAGTGTGCAATATTGACCTGCGCTCCCTGAATCCTTTGCAATAAGTTTTGGAGACACCTCATGTTTGGTGTAACTGGATCTGTATGTTGGCTCAGGATATTTTCCTTCCGGCACACTTATTCAGAGTTTGGTATTTGGTCAAACAAGTTTGGCTTTAGACATTGGCAGGGTCTTGAAATCAGAATGAGTGGTCACAAAGTCACCACTCCTGTCCACAAAAGTCATTTTAAAGTTTGTCCTTTGCATTGTGAGGTTGGTTATCTTAGGTTGAATGACAGGGATGGGGGTTCTGTCAGTGAGTCTAAAGTGGCTCTTGGTGGTGGATTCATAGATGCCATCTGGTTTATACAAAAATGGCAAATTTGAAATTCTTGAGCAATACATCTAAACAGGATTTATTTATTTATTTATTTTGCAGATTGCAGATAAAAAGTAAAAATGTTTGACTGAAATCTTTTGGAAGCTTTGAAGCAGCTGTTAATCACTGATCTCTGTAAACAATAATTCCAAATAGAACCGCAAGGTCATAATAAGGCTGGTTATTACTCGAAGTGGGCGGGGCGACACAACAGCCAATGTCATTGGTTTATACATATGCAGATGCTTGAAGATGCTCGCATCCAGCATTTCATCCTGACTAGGCCTACTGGACCATTAGCAAGAGCCAAATATAATACAAAATAAGCCTAGAGTAATGGTATGAAGAATGTCAAAACAAAGCACCAGAATATTTAAGTGTAGTACTTGGATAATAATACCTACGGTAATTACGAAAATTACAGGATTGACATCTGGAATGTAAAATCCAGTCCGGGTTTCTCGCAGCGCCGCTGACGCGAGATACACTCCAGCTCGGGTCTTCCGTTGATCCGCTGTGGCGCGGTAGAAAAACAAAAGCTCAACCTTCTTTACAGTGGATATTATTTTGTTACAGTTTATTGTTTTCTCCTCGCATGAACTCGATTTCCTCGGTATTGTCTACATTACTTAGAAGACCGTTCTTTGGACCGAAATGACATGAAAGGAACCCGATACAGGGCAGTGAGTAATGTGAAATGAGTTAGCCTCCGAGCTAATAACGTTAGCCTGCCAGACCATATTATAGCACTGTAACGACTAGCTACACGTAAACGTTTCCGGTTTCGTACGCATTGCTTCACAAGTCAAGCAACACAGGCGATATTTCAGGTAATTTATTGTGATTTAAAAGCTTAAGTGTATCACACTGGCATGAATGTGAGGAACTGTGCGGTGCGGGCCGTTAAACACGCCCATGACTCGCGCCACTCCCCGGGTCACATCAACACTCATGGCCCGCAACTGAAAATATTTACTTACTTACATTTAAATACAATTTAAAGTCAATTAACTAAGCTCAGCGCTGTAACACCAACCACCTTCGTATGCTGTGCTTTAGAAACTACTTGAGCAGTGTTTGTTTCTGTCAAGAACTGTGTTTGTGCGGTTTACAACAAGTCCTTGGGCTTACAGAAGCATTTAACATGGTAACTTTGTTTCTGCTTTTGTTGCTGCAGTAAACCTGTGGTAAGTTTGCATTAGCCACCGTTGTCATTAACAAAATAAATGCCAGAAAGATCTTAACAAAGATCTCAGTAATTTAGCACTTTACTCTAGTATCAGGACCCACTCACGGTTTTTAACAGAAACGGTTATCATTGAGAAAAGAGTACACTTAACTGTATTGAATGTGCACTTGTTGTGTATTTTAAATTGTAAAAAATAGCCTATATTAAAAAAAAAAAAGTGCTTAAGATAAACTGTAATACATTTTCACTTTATTGCAAATAACGTGCTATTAAGTGTCTGAAAACGTTACATTCAGTTTGCACGTAAATGTTTTCTTTTATCTCAATAAGTATATTATTTCCACTATACCTCATTTGTGACCCTGGAACACAAAACCAGTCATTAGGGTAATTTTTAATTATTTTTTTTATTTTTTATTTTTATAGAGATTCAGGGCTATACACATTCATTTGAAAGCTGAATAAATAGGTTAAGCCTTCCATTGATGTATGGTTTGTTAGGATAGGACAATATTTGGCAATATTTGACAACTATTTGAAAATCTGAATGTGCAAAAAAATCAAAATATTGAGAAAATAGCCTATGAAGTTGTCCAAAATAAGTCCTTGGCAATGCATATAACTAATCAAAAATGAAGTTTTGATATATTTACTGTAAGAAATTTACAAGATATCTTCATGGAATATGATCTTTACTTAATATCTTAATGATTTTTTGCATAAAACAGAAAAATTGATAATTTTGACCCATACAATGTATTGTTGGCTGTTGCTACAATTATACCTGTGCTACTTATGACTGGTTTTGTGCTTAAGGGTCACATTTTATAAAATGCAGTAAAGTATGTAACGATGACACTGTCACATGAATGCAAACACTTTATTTAGCAGGATGCTTGATATTGACAAATTGTTTCATTGCAGGGTTGATGTTTACGGTGCAAGCGTCCCATTTTGCGGGAACCGCAGAGCCTCCGTGTGGGGCTAGAGGACCATGTTTCGTCCTGTAGGAGAGAGAGACTTCCAGACGTCGGCTCGAAGGATGGGAACGTCCCTGCTCTTCCAGCTGTCGGTTCATGAGCGAGAGTTGGACCTCGTGTTTCTTGACCACAGCTATGCCAAACCCTGGAATGCCCACCCGGATGCCAGCAGTGCGCGGCCCACCCGCATGCTGTTCGTCACCCCGCGGCGGCAGCCGGAGCCCTCTGTGTAAGTGAAGAAATGGCTAGGGGTGTGCTGGTATGAGTATCGGTACCGAACGGTTAATGGGCAAATTCCAAATGGAAGTGAGCAGAGCACGTGCAAGCCATTATGTAGTCGTTAGGAATGCACTTGGCAAAAGGAGCGACATAATTTTCTCATTATCTTCAGCTGGCATGTTCCCATGACAACGCAGCACGGTGTCCTTCAGCAGATGTCGCTGTTTACTGTCATAAATGTCTTTTTATTGTTGTTAGCGTTACTGTTGCAAATAAACATACATTTTATATTTTAAAAAGTTTTTAAAATATTCTATGTAATATATAAAAACTAATATATATATATATATATATATATATATATATATATATATATATATATATATATATATAAAAACTTTTAAAAATATAAAATGTATATTGTTTTTATGTTAGTGTCCATCAGCGAATCTGAAGGATACATGCTGCATTGTCACGGGAACATCCCGGCTAAAGATAATGAGGAAATTATGTGTCTCCTTTTGCCAAGTGCATTCCTAACGACTACGTAATGACACGCACGTGCCCTGCTCACTCCAAAGTCCCCACTTTAAGGGGATAGGGATGACACTTCCATTTGGAATTTGCCCCGTGAACCGTTCGGTAGAGATACTTGTACCGGCACATCCCTAAAAATGGCACAGCTTTTTATATATCTAAAAGTACACTCTTAACATCAGTCAGTCAAGCATTACAATATGATATTAGGATAATCAAGTATTATATAAGGATAGAACTTTAGTAATTAGAATGAAAACTGGGTGACCGTGTATTAATGCATAGACATTTTAACTGAATTTAGGACTGATGGTGGTGCTCTTTTGGTCATTCAGTGTTTCTGTAAAAAAAAAAAAAATATGGGGTAAAAACTAACAATAATACAGATAAGATGATGACGATGATAATTATGGGTGTATTCACACTAGGGCTGCTCGATATATCGAAATATCGCAAATGTAAATATCGCAATATGCGTATTGCAAGGGCGTGCGATATCTGAATCATTTTAATAATAGGCTACTTAAACCGTTGCAAAAGGTCAAAGTTTTAGTTCAGTGCATATAGCAGAGAATTGCTTGACGTTAAAAAGTTAAGTGCAATAAGGTACAGAAAACAACTCTTTGCCGTCTCGTCTTGCTGTCTGACTCACACCTGAAGCGCGCGAACAAGCCGCATCTGCACAGTGTCTCTTCATTTCTGCCGTACACATGCAAAGCGTGCGCGCACACACACACAGACACATTTTGTTGATACAAGATCCTCGTCTTTGGATGCACCCCAGCACAGGGAGGTTATCACGGGGCAGACAGCACGTTGCTTGTTATATTTTGGGCTGCCTTGAGCGCAATGGCACTGAGAACATTATATTTCACACACTTTAAGCCCTTTTATTTTCCAAATGTAATAGGATTAGTCCAACGAATCGTTCGGTTTGTAATGCGTATCGAACGAAAGCCTCGTACTGAACGGTTCAATATGAATACTTTAATCGTTACACCTTTACTAATCAAGCATGTCTAATTAATCCAATTCATGAAACTTGTACAATCTAACAATAATTTATTAAAAGTTTATAAAAAGATAAATTTTTTGGGCCCATATGCTATCCGTTATATTTTTTCAGTATTATTTTGTATAATTTCCATATTGTTTTTCCCCACATTCTGTTTTCTGTTTTCATTTTTCCATTTCAGTGGTTTAATTTTTTTTTTTAATAATCAAAAGACATCTAATCTAACTGAATTCCTGCAGTTTTATCTTTTGATTCATTTAGTATACAATAATAGACCTTAATCGGGTGTTTTTTAATTTGTTGAAAAATATTGTATATACATTTATTATCAGCAATGTTTGTAATCAAAAGAACGCATACAATTGAAAATAATTTGTGAATGAATAATTTAAAATTAACAATTTGTGAATCAATGAAAGGTTTTTTAAGGATAATGAAATTAAATGAAATTTTTTGATAAACGAGGTGTTGCACAACAGTGCTTGTGCTGAAATCATAATGCCCTAGACATTTTAAAGCTAATTAACTATCAGTAAACGTATATAAGTCATAATTCATAGTGGGTTGTGATGTTGTCTGCTACAGTGATTCGGATGTTTCCATCGACGTAGAGGCGGTCACACCCACTACAATGCCTCTCTATGACAATCAGAAAGCCCGTAGTGTGATGAACGAGTGTGAACGTCACGTTCTGTTTGCCCGAACCATCGCTGATGGACCACCTCCTCCCGATGATTGGGAAGAACACATCAACAAGTAAGAAAAGCTGCTGACAGGTCACTACAAGATATATGAGAACGAGGGAGTTCATATAAAAATATAGTTTTCCTCTTACATCAGAAATGTTTTGTTTGTGATCAAAATTTCTTCAATCTGTTTTAGGGCTGGCTGGTCATTGGCTCAGAACAAGCTATTCAATAAAGTATTGAAAGCACTGCAGGCAGAAAGACTCAGCAGACTGGCCAATGAGGGTGTGAGTTTTCAGAACTGGGTTTAACATGCGTGTCTGTTTTGTTCAGTTGACTGTAAGAGTTGCTTTTTATCAAAGGCTGTTTCACTGGCTGTAATAGTGGTGGTCTTAGACTGTATTTAGAATAGACTTAGAAGTCTATTCTGGTCCTAAGATGTGTACCTGATCACTTCTTACATAAACCTGACATGCGTAAATTATTATTTTTTAAACAAAAGAAAAACCCAGCCTGAGTTGATCAAATATGAAATCCCACATCAGATCCTCCTCCCTTTTTTTAAAGTTAAAATTAATTCTCTGATCCTCCTCCTTACCACTTTAGGTTTGGTAATTTACAGATTTACAGACAAACAGAGAAAGAAAATAAATATTTAAAATTACTGAGGCCTGATCACAATATATTTTTCTGTATCATACGATATTGATGATATTTATCTTGATGTTCATTAATGGGGAGGAAATGCTTTCCACTTGCTTATTAGGCATTGACAGTGAATTTAAACATAACTTGTTTCTTTACAATTAAACTATTTTAATTTAATTAAGTTTTATTTTCTACTAAATTCTTTTTGTTTACTGATTCATTACAAATGTATCATCAGAAGGTGTCTAATGAAATTAAATAATTCAACTTTAACAATTTAATCTAATCAAAGGAAAGTATAACAATTAATCTAGATTAAAATAACCTTGGTTGCATGATATTCCTTAAAAATAATAATGTTACTTTGAGAAGTACGTTTTAGTATATAGTAGTAATATATATCTGTCATAATTTCTTTAAGTTAAACCCAACTTTGATGTGTTGTGAAGCAATTGTACTTTTGAAGCCTACTGTCATAAAAAATGGGAGGCATGCGGTCGTCCGCTCAGAGCCTCCGTACACACTCTTTGATGATGATTTTTACGTCACGCGCACCATAGCGGACACTAGCAGACTCGCGGACGCGGAAAGTATAACAGAGGCTTTAATAGCGAAATGCACAGACCGGCCGCTGTTGCCTTTATTTCTGTTGTGTGATAGACTGTTAAATGTCCAGCGCTTATCATTGTTATCAATATTAATTTTATCGAGGTCTCGATATGATATTGTTTATCATCCAGCCCTACTAATATCAGTATCAGTTTAATGTCAACAACAAAAGATATGAGATCCATTGTTCCCTTTTAAAAGTTGATAATCCTATTTGTTTAGCTATGCATGATTATTTTCTTAGATTAGATTATTTGCTTGTAGCATTTTTTGTTCCTGCTGTCAGAACAGACCTGCCATAAAACCAAATGAGAAACATGATGATGGATAGATGGATGTTCTAATGCAAACATTCTCTCACTCACTCTATGTGTCTCTGCTCTTCACAGGCCTGTAATGAACCTGTCTTACGCAGGATAGCGGTGGATAAATGTGCTCGTAAGGTCCGCCATGCTCTGGCCAGCATCAACTGGGACATAAAGCTGACACATTGGCTTCACAGCACACTTGTGGAGTCTTTGAGTCTTGCTATGCTGGCGGCTTACCTTGATGTACTGCAGACACTCAAAAGCAAGGTGGGAAGCCTTATTATTATATTACCACTGTTTGTGTAGAGTCCATAGCAGTAGGTTACAGAAGACTGTTTTTATTCTCTTGTGACATCTCCACATTTACCTTTTTAGGTACCATCCCTGATCGACAGGATGTTGCTGTCATCCTCTGTAAAAACAGGAGCGGCAGGGGCTGAGGCTCTTTCTCTGCTCCTTAAGCGGCCATGGGACCCTGCTGTGGGTGTGCTGTCACACAACAAACCAGTATGTACTGCACTTTTCTTGCTTTAGTTCCTCTTATCCCTATACTGTATCATATTTGATTTTTATGCCATCTAAATGATCAACACAATCAAAGCTTTCTTTAAAAAACTGTTGTATGCAATTTACTACATGCCTTCTGTCGTCCAATTAGTAGTTCATACATTTTTGGGAAATAAAAGGTATCTAGTAAAAGGTGTAGTTTCTCTTAGTATAACTGTAAAAATGTCCCCGTTCAGGTTGTGTTCCTTAGTGCATTGGATTATTTGTTTGCATATGAATTTGTATCAGCATATGCACCAAATTGTTTGTGGTAGGATTTCTGTAATATAAAAGACTTCAACTGGAAATGTCTGTTTTCTGAATCTAATCTGAATATTTATGTTTATTTTTTCAGAGTAAACTTCCTGGATCCCCCCTGATCCTGATAGCTCCATCAGGACCAACAAACCCCGCCTTCTCTACCTCTCGACGAATGAGATTCTGGCAATCTCAGCTCTCCTGTCTAGGGAAGGTATGCAAAATCACAGGCAAATACAGCTGTCACAAACATTTTGATTTTGTGTTCATCATAATTTCTGATTTAGGCTTGGCTTCATTTACATTAGAATCATTTGTAAATAAAATATTTTATTAATGTTATCATTCTTGCATTCATAGAGTCATTTTAGGTTCTGTTTCAAATAAAACTGATTCAGTGATTTGTTTTTGGTGATTCAGGTCATTCCCATTAACGTTCATGTGGGCAGTGGAGCCAACATCGGAATTGCGCAGTGTTTAGAGCACATGATCGGCACAGTCAGAGGAAAAGTTATTGAGGTACAAAACAACACACAGGACTAGCTAGACAATTGCACTGTTGCTTTACAGAATAATATATGGTAACACTTTATTTTAAGGTGTCTTTGTTACATGTTACATGCACTTACTATTATAATAACAATAAATTCTGCATATTTACAAGCAAGTAACCCTAAACCAAACCCTAATCCTAACCCAAAACTCTAACCATATAGTAAGTACATGTAGTTAATTGATTTTACTCCGTACTTAAATGTATAAACACACTGTGACAAAGACACTTTAAAATAGTGTAACTATTTTTTATATATACATATAAAGTATTAGGGCTGGGCAAAAAATCGAATGCGATTTTCATGTGCATCTCGTCAGTAAAGCCGCTCCTGTGATAGGTAGGTAATCTCCTGCAGGTTTAGATCAGAGTATGTGACATAGTGGAGCAGCAACAATTTTCCCTCCGTGCTGTGAGCATTTAATTTTCACTCCGTTCCCGGGAGCGGCATTTACAACACAGAGCCGTAGTTCACTGACAAACAACACAAAATTGGGTTCAAAATCGCTGGGGATTCATTGCCGATTTTAAACGCGATTTTGTGTACCCCGTCTGGCACCAACAACCATTCCACATTCAAAGTCACTTAAATCCCCTTTCTTCCCCATTCCTGATGCTTGGTTTGAACTTCAGCAAGTCATCTTCACCACATCTAGATGCCTAAATGCATTGAGTTGCTGCCATGTGATTGGTTGATTAGCTATTTGTGTTGCAATTGAATAGGTGTACCTAATAAAGTGGCCGGTGAGTGTGTATGTGTATATATATATATTAGGGATGTCAATTTTCGATCATTTCCATGATTGATCGTCGTTTAAATTAACAATCAATTAATCAATTAATCATTGACCTTAATGCTGCTAAATGTGTCTATTTCAATAGCATGCAGTCATCGTTATGGCAGGATGTGCAATAGCCACTCAAAAAAAAAAAAAAAAAAAAAACTTTCTCACTTGATTTAAAGGTGTTTTAGTCTGAATAAAATGCTAGTAGCAGGATTATAAAATGAATAGATGTGATTAATCTACGTTTTGACTGTAGTAACCGAATGCAGCATGCTGTTGAATGCTGAATGGAGGATGAAAGACAGCCGCAGCAGAGAGAAGAGTTTACGTGAACTTGAATTTAATGACTTAAATATTAAAGTTTCAGAGTTTCGCGCTCAAGTTCAAAAAGACCGAGACGGCAGAAAGCACAACCTGTTTGCTTTCATTATTTTAAAATAAGGCAATGTTTTGTTGTTATTGTGAGTGCACACAAATAAACATAGTCTCTACAGATTCGAAAGATGTATTACTCTTATCTGTATGACCATCTGTATGAGGCACCAGCGCCTCCATCTGTCCTGCAGTGAGTGCTACTATTTATCTTCCACTCCCCGCACAGACACTATAGTGCACATTTTTCTAGGTTAACATTAGATTGAGCAGCCATGTAAAGTTGCTAATACTTACATGTTTCGGATGATAAGCCATATTTGAGGTCGATGAATGATAGTCGAGTGTTTGGAGGTCCTGCCCAATATACTGTATTACCATAGACCAGCTGTTAACGATCTGTCCGTCACGATCTGTCCTGTCTCAACTGTGTGACTTCACCGTTTTTTTTTTTTGTTTTTTGTCTGCAACTAATCAACTAATAACATTTTGGTCAACCAAGCCTCTTCTGGTTGACTATTAGGGGGCAGCCCTAATATACATGTTGTTTTAATTTTTGTATATCATTTATAAACAAATTAAGCATATTTTACCAAAATGTCCTGCTCTTAATATCATTAGACAAAAATTATATTTTTGAATTGACTCTAAGAAGGTCTCACCAGCATATTTGAATTGTAAATGATAGAAAATTAAAAAGTATCAAAATACAGTTCCTTTTGTAGTTTCTATATATTCTTAAAACTCCATTTATTATTTGTCATTGTGTTTTAAATGATTCTGTTCTTGCCATAAAATTAATCTTAGGCTATGACATGGCAAATAATAAATAAATCATGTTGTGTATTTAAAGATTTGTTTATTTTTTGTTCCAGGTTCACAGTCACTTTCCTCACAAGCCGATCATCTTGGTGGGCTGGAATGTGGGCTCATTGATCTCTTGTCATGTAAGTCTCTCTTAACATTAGTTTTCTGATTTGTCGTCTATGATCAGGTGTAAACTGATGAATTTATAGATGTCTGTGTTTGCGTCCAGGTGTCCCTTATGGAGTATGTGACTGCTGTTGTGTGTTTGGGTTTCCCTCTCCAAACTGTCAATGGGCCCCGAGGGGTAAGAGGAAACAGTTCATAGTTTCTCACTGCTTTTTGCCTTGATGTGCAGCATGAAAACATTTAGATGATACATTTAACATTGCTGGCTGAAGTATAACGTTTGTATTGTTTTGTCAGGATGTTGATGATCCTCTGTTGGACATGAAGACTCCAGTGCTGTTTGTGGTCGGTCAGAACGCTCTTCAGTGCAGTCCTGAGAACATGGAGGAGTTCAGGGAGAAGATTCAAGCTGATAACAGCTTGGTAGTTGTTGGAGGGTCAGATGACAACTTGAGGTTTGTGTTTAGACATGTCTGTTTAGACTGGTTGAAAGTAGGGCTGGGCGCCACATGGACCGTTTATCCACTCGGATCACAGTTCAAACTGCTGCGCAGCACGAGCTCACTAGAGGAAATGTGTTTCAGTGATGTGAGATCCAGGTGCGAAGCATGAATTCAGAGAAGAACAGAAGTGACTTAAACAATGAAACAGCGCTGTCAAACAGCAGAAACACTGTTCGCAACGATACAGTCAGGAGGCTTTTCAATCTACAAATCGTCATCATTTACCATGTAGTATTGCTGTAGTAACACAAACTGCATTGTGGTATTGTGTCAGAAATGTGGGTATTTGTATTTTGTGGGTATCTAATTTTATTACATTATTAATGTAGACATGAATTAAATGTATTAAAAGTAGTGCTGTCAATTAGTGCAGTTTTTGTTTACATAATGTATGAGTGTACTGTGCATATTTATTATCTATATATAAATACAAACACATGCATGTGTATATATATTAAAATATGTTATGTTTATATATAAAATATTTATATAAAATATAATAATATAAATATGTAAATGTATATATGTGTAAATATTTTCAAAATATATACTGTGTGTATGTATTTATATATACATAATAAATACACAGTACACATATTGTATGTAAACAAAAACTTTTATTTTGGATGCGATTAATTGTTTGACAGCACTAATTAAAAGAGTAATGGAATATAATTACAGTATTTATATAATAAAGATATACAAACAAATAACTAAAAACAATATAAATATTTTTAACACTACTCTTTTTCATACAAATACCTAAAAACCATATAGTTATATTTTTACCATGGTATTGAGGTGTGCTATATGTGTGGTTTTAACTGTTTTTCATGATTTAAATTGTGCCGCTATAGAAGACCTATGATTAATTAAAAGAAAGACTCAGAATAATTAAATTTCACCATTTAAATATGAGGTTGCTACAATTTTTTACAGATGTTAATGATTTTGATCATGAACTTAAATTTACATCTACATCCTAACTCAAGCTGCTACTACTATCACATGTGCATTCCTAAGAGACAAAAAAAGTTATTTTGTTATTAATGTTATCAGGCAACACAAGCCTCTTTCTTGATTTAAACGATATTACATGCAGAAACTAAAAAATATATTTTTCTATTAAGATATTTATTTTCTTAAGGAAAATGAATGGGCTGGTTTCTACAACTTTCACTTTGGAGCAAAAAATCTGGCTTTAAACTTGGAAGAAATAAAGATTGACATTTATCGTGATAATTATAGATATCGACTGATATAAAAAAAAAAATATTGTGATAAATTTGTTAGCCTTATTGCCCAGCCCTAGTTGAATGCATTCGGCTTTGTTTACAGGATCAACTCCACTAAGATGAAGACGGAAGGCCTGACGCAGACCATGGTGGATCGCTGCATTCAAGTCAGTACTTCTCACTTCTCTTTGCCACATTTATGGTGTTAAAATCAGTTAAGCATGATTTCAGCTGTCATTCAGAGTGAAAATAAAGGCCAGAACCAGCTAAAATCAAATTTTAGGGAAAGCTGAATACGTGATCTGTCTTGTGTGTCCTCTATAGTCTTTAGCCATAATCTTTTTGTTTTCCTTTGTTTTCAGGATGAGATAGTTGATTTTCTGACAGGAGTTTTGACCCGTACTGAGACCCATGGCCACGGCTCTGGTGAAACTCGAGATTTGGATGCTGAGAAGAAGAAGAAACCGCGTCGTGAGCTGCCCTTTGACCTTGAGAGGTCACGACCCTCTTCACCTGCTGTGAGGGTACCTATCTCCCCATCTGGGTCAGAGGTAAGAATATAATTTTGAAAACAAATGTTGGATACACCAGGCGATATGTGTAAACTTTGTTAGCTTTACCTTCAACTACATAAAAAACTACATAAAAAAATATTCTGTTCTGTTCGGCTTTATTTCTCCCAAATTCCATTTTTTTTTTTTTTTTTTCTGAATTCCATTTTTTCTGGATTCCATTTTAATGGTTAAATTAAATTGTAGTAATTAAAAAGAATATCTAATTAATTGAAAGAAAAAAAACAACTATTTATTACAAGTTTAATAAATAATACACTTGTGGGGTCCTGTGAATTATTATTTTTTTCTTCTAAATTCCATTTTAGAATTCCATTTTGGATTTATGATTTTAAACAAATGTATTATATACAGTGGTCAAAATGAAGACATAAATCCATAACAATTTGATCTTTTAATATGTAATCAAATAAAAATCTTACAGTTTATTTTATTTTTTGGCAAAGTGTTGCAGAACAGAGATTTACTTTTTAAATTTAAACATTGAAGAAAAAAATTTGATTTTTCCTTAAAGTAATAATAATAATGATTATTATTATTATTATTAGATTATTATTTTTTCAATAGAAGTGTACAGCTCTGCTTTTGACTTTGTTATAAGGTGAGAATTCAGTGTTTATCGCCACCTTTTCCACATTCATAGGGCCCCAAAAAAACTCTAGTAACCACATAGTAACATGCCTAAAACCAATCAGAACGTAGTTTTAGTTAATATAAAGAGGCAGTGGATCATGTGAAGTAATTCAGACCTGTGCAATAATCTTTTCCCTACAGGATATGTCCAGTGTGTGCAGCAGTCCTACAGCCAGTCCCAAACCCAAGATGGTCGGACTTTCTCCAGCTCAGAAATCCAGTCTCATTACTGCCACACAGCTGCTGAAGACCCACATGCAGCGCTCAGGAACTGTGCTCACACAAAAGCAAGCACAAGGTGTGTAAACACACAGATTCAGCCCCAGAACCCCACACACAGGATGCTGTTATTTGTGGTTGTTTTTGTCTGGTGGAATACAAATGTGTGAAATATATGACTGGCAACCAATTTTATACATTACTCATAACAAAACCAGTGGTAATGTGTCTCTTGTGCCCTGCCTTTAACTCTATTTTTGTTTTTGAACGCGAGTTTGTCCTGTGTTTATCAGCATAACTGATTCATGATTACGCCTGATGGGCCTCTTTTAACCCTGAGCTGTTCTGCCGATGCCTGTGCATGTTAAATGATGAGGGCTACACAGTTTACAGTTGAAAAGCTAACGTTAACCCTCTGGGATTTGCAGTCACGTTCTCCCTATATTGAGGAGAATCTCAGATCCCATCAAGCTGTAATGTTGTGTGTGATTCCTGTCTTTTCTATCCCCTCTACTTTCGTTCTTCACTCTCTCCATCTTTGTCTTCCGTTGGCCACAGCTCAGTTTGCTGCTTTTATGAAACATAATATGCTGGTGAGGAAAAGCATTCCTCCTGGCAGCACATCATGTCTCTTTGGTGAGTATCTCTCAATCTCTTTTTCCTTCTGTCGCACATCAGTCTGCCCCTTTCATCTGTCCTTCTCTACTAAAAATTGTTTGTCTTGTCTGTGTCACATGTAATTTTTACGGTTTCACCAGCTTGTGTTTGCTAAAGGCACTAACAATAGTGAATGCTTAAAGTAACGACTGCTTGCAAACTTACATTCTTCTTGGCAGAATCCATCTTAAATCAGTGGGAGAGGGAAAAAAATGTTTGTTTGGTTTTTTTATTTTATTTCCCCTAACAGAACAGATGCAATGTTAGTCTTTTGACCCTTCAAAACATTTAAAGTAGTATTTGACTGATAAATCGCATAGGCCTATTTTATTTTTATTTTTTTAAACAGTGTCTATTTAAACTAAGTGCAAATAGCCTGCCTTGTTGGCAGAAGCTATTTACACTTACTCTGCCCACCAACAAGTGAGTGGGCATGTCAACACTACAAAAGACGATTATCTTACAACGGCTCCAGTGGCATAGATGGTAAAGCACATACCACAGACTTTTTGATGCGATCGACCCGAGTTAGACTCCGCCTTTTGCCAAACTTTTTTCCTGAAACCTTTTCAAATCTCATATCACTTCAGAAAGGCATTTATTTTCAATAAAAATGAAGGAAATAATCGAAAAGTTGAAAATAAAGTATTGGGTAGGGTTCGGTTAGGCGTGGGGGGGGGGCTTTATTGTCCTAATAAGGTGGCATCCATTTAATAATTTGAATTAAAATTATAATTTATACTCAAAACATTATTATTGCTTACTGTTTTATAATGTACTACCAAACTGAGGTGGAGATCATTGCCACTATATGCAATAAGAAGTATTAACAGCAGAAAATCCTGTTATTTTTTGAGTAAAAATCACATCGCTAAAAAAATATGCTATTTTCACTTAGTGAAAATAGCCACTGCTTTTTTAAACTATTGGTATTGACCAAAATGTTTTTCTGTTTGGCTGATGAGAGTCAAAAATAGGACTTTTATTTTATTTTGACAGTTAAAAACCCAGCTCTCATTCTCCGTCTTCATTAATGTCTTTGTTTAACAGATCTGTCTAATAATTGAAAGGTATACCCTATAGTACTTTTTCATACACTGTCGCTATTCTCAAATTTTTGAATATCTAATAAACAATAGCAAGCTTCTGCAAAGCCAGCTGTTAGATCTTCTAGTGTGCACTGTAACCTGCATACGATTAGGGCTGTGACCGTGGTAATGGACCAACTAACGCCGGTGGCGCTGTTGATGCATATAAACGTAATAATATTTGAAACACAAATAATAATAAATTAGGCTCGATCATCTATTAACAAAAGTGCGTGCTTATTTTAGCACTTCCGTCAGTAAATGCAGCCTGCAAAACACTAAAATAATATCAAAGAAATAATAGTCAAACAAGAAAGTATTTGGTCAGTTTGGAGAAAGCCTCACCAAACCTGACCAGCCAGGCATTTGCGATCACGGGAACTTTAAGACACTTGTACAAACGCAGATGGATGACTGACATGAATAGAGATGGCTCCACATCGGCGATGTATTATTTGGTTTCCCAACAAGGTCCATTGCCCAACACAAAATCAATTTGCTGAATGCATAAACTTTATTTTCCTGCACTCAAACCTACCAATCTAAAGGAAACGCTGTGTATGTGAAAATAAAACAATTGGCAACTATTACTGTTGTTACACTTGTATACAAAAGAAGTGTGCGTAGAGTGCGTGACGTCATGAGCACTACCGCCGGTGGCAGGTGACGCGGTTGTCACGGCGACCGTCACAGCCCTACATACAATATATGTGTGATGGTCCATCCATGCAAAGGATCCTGTGGGAATTAGAAGCGGACAGGAGAGTTCAAATGTCACTGGACATGCACATGATAGCAACATTAAATTCTTGGCCTCAATCTATGCTGTGCTTATGTAGTTTGCCACTATGTCATGTTCACTGTGTGCTCTATGTAAAATGTCACATGGCTAGTGCACACGGATCAAGCAGATTACAGAGTTCATTACTGGTTACAGTGTTTACTTCGTTTTTGTTCAGGTTTTTAACAACTTTTGTACTTGTTAAATTTACTATTAATAGAAACTATATAAAGTTCAAAACTTTTTTCAAATTAATCTGTACAGTGTTTGTAACTATCTTAGCAAATTTTACGTAAAAAATAATAATAATAATAATTGAATTAATCATGCATGTGCAAACTATCTTTAAATTAAATATTGAGATATTGGCTTTATATCGGCCATTGGCCACTCTGCTCTCTAAGATATCAGCATCAGCCAAAAAAAAAGTTTATATCAGCTGAACACTTTTATTTATCAGCTATTGTTTATATATGTTTTTGTATTTGGTTTAAATGCAGTTTCCAAAATTAAGTTCAATTCCACTTTTCTCCCCTTACAGCGACAGATCTTTCACACTGTATTATTTAGTGGTACAATAAATATGATGTACCAAAATGAAATGTCTTGGTCAAAACGTAAAATGTTAGATACTAGACATTAAACTTGGATCATTTCACACAAACATTGTTTCTCCAGATCCTTTTATCAGATTTGAAGTTTTTACTACTTTGTAAGACGCTCGTCAAAAGTACAGTACACTACACTATAATTCTGATTTACTTCTGCAAATAAGGCCTGATAATTTTCATGCTAAAATTGTGAACTAAATGGTCCATATGAACTATGCACTACTGTTGTTAAGCAATCTAGAGTGAATTTCCATGTTTTGCAGTGGAGTTCAGAAAGCATCTTTCACACAAACCAAACACTGATGTTGAAATGACTTTAGGTCTGAATGCATTGAAAGCATCTTAATCTGTACCCCAGACCACTGCGGTATTTCATATTGCCTGTATTGGCACCTTCTGAGCCCTCAGTGAGCTTGAGACTGTTGATGCTTAACCTTCAGCATTTTTTGTTTCAGTGCCGGTGCCCAGTGAGCAGGTGGAGGGTTTGGACCGAGACGACCCGAGGCTCCACCTCAAGAGAAGACAGACTCCTAGTCCCACTCCCACCAAAGCCTCCAAAAAAGCCAAGATCAAAGTCACCATCGTCTCCCACGGAGATGTGGCAGGAAACACGGCTGGATCCACTTCTCAGGAAGGTAATGAAAACATTCAGCCCACTGAGCCGCTGGTTAAACTATATGAGATGTATTGATGCATTTGGGTGGAATGAGAAAATATTAATTTATGCAGTTTTCAGTCAGATTGATAACTTTATAATTCACCCAAAAATGAAAATAGTCATTTACTTTTTTACATTTATTTTCTTCAAAATATCTTCAACAGAAGAAAGAAATTCATACAGGTTTGGTGCAACTTGAGGGAGAGTAAATGTTGACAGTTTTTGGGTGAGCTATGGGTTTCAGGCCTGTTGTTACACACTATACAAAATAATTCTGTCACAAATAATATTCTCAATTTAAACAACGCGATGGTTGCGCCAGTGCGACCGCACACAAAATCTTGAAAAGCAATTATTTGTTATGCATGTTGAAAACCGTTGTTTTCTTTGGAAACCATGATGAATTTTTCAGGATTCTTTGATGAAAACAGCATTTTTTTGAAATAGAAATCTTTTGTAACATTATAAATGCCTTTACTGTGACCTTCGGTCAAGCCTTGGTAAATAAAAGTATTACTTAAAAGAAAAAAAGAAAAAAAAAAAGATAAACTTGCATAGAACATAATATTTGGAAAAGGTGTCTCAGACTGTCTTGCTGCCTCAAGGTGTTTACATTTGTATTGGTGTTTTCTGTGCAGTGGGTTTGTCAGGAAAGCCCCTCGGACTGACAGTGGGCCAGACGGTATCGGGGGCCAAAGAGCTGTCTGAGCTTCTCACTGCACAAAGGTACCTTTATCTTTTCACACCAGACTGTACAAGAGAAACAAAGACACTTAAGGCTCTTTACACCAACACAAATGCACAAAAATGTAGTCGAAATTCGTATGCCATTTGTCTGTTCAGGAAAATTCGTACAAAATTGAATGAAAATGCAGATTCCTTCTGACAATAGTTGGCGCTTACAGAAAAGCAGAAATACCCAGGTTACTCCGGTACACAAAGTGATTCTATCAAAATAGGATTTACATGCTTTTAACAGCTGTTCAGATTTTTGTATTTGTGTCGGTCTGAACAGTGCATTAACAGCAGTTCACTCAAATTAAAATGGTTCTCACCAAATTTTCCCACGGAACATTCATGATGTTGTGAAAAGTATTTTAATCTTAAGGAAATGACCAGTGCTGTTTGTATTCTTGTGTAATGATAAGGCATGGGCCGGTATGAGATTTTGATGGTATGATAACCTTAAGCAAAAATATCACGGTTTCACGGTATTATTGTATTGTTGTTACAGCTCTGAAATGTGTTATTTTTAAATGACTGGGTAAAAAATAATTAAAAATTGTTTTTGAGCAACATACAGAATATTAGAAACAGTAGAATTAGTTTTTGTTTTCTTTGATTTGTTTCCTAAAAAGAAAAAAGATAAAGACTGACATCTTTATTTAACCTAAATCTGTAATTACAGTTATTTAATTTTAGTTATATAATTCATATACATATCACTTATATAAGTTCATATCATTTAGTTATTTAACACATTATTTGATTTAATAATAACCCAATTTGAAGCAAAAACAGAAAACCCCCACAAGCTTTGTGAAAATATACCACCAAAACTTTTCAGAAGACAGTCAGCTCCCCTCAGAAACACATTCATATAAACCCCCAAATCAATATTGAGGATTTTCTTACAATAGTTTGTGCATCATGAACCGTGAGTGATCTGCCTGCTACAGTATTTTTCTCTGTGCGTCCGTCTTCAGCGTCTCTGGCCTGTGTTAACAGGCGTTAACAGACTTTATATTTTCCCATAAATGACATTTTGGAAAATGATTGCATTTGTGCAAGTCCAAAACAGAGAGTTGCAAAAAACATCCAGTTGCCGATCGCGTAAAGGCCAGAGTATATTTCGGCCGTCTGCGCACCGTCTGCATTACGTTATTTTCGTCATCAAGAGGGCTTGCGGACTGACCACTCGCTCGCACCAACAGGAGGAGGAGGGGTCAGTGTTTCTCTCTACACTGCACTCAGCCTGAGGGATTCCTACACTTTCAGTCATCGAGGAGACATGGAAAACAGCGATATAATGGAAAATATTAGTGGTTTTGAAACCGTGAAATTTTCAAATCGCGGTATACCTTGAAACAGGTAATCGGCCCATGCCTAGTAATGGTAATCTTGCTACATCGCCTAATTGTTATATTTTGATAGCTGTTTTTATTGTGACATTTGTGTGATTTATGTGATGTCATGCCATATGTGACCCTGGAGCACAAAACCAGTCATAAGTATACAAGCCAACAATACATACATTGTATGGGTCAAAATTATCGATTTTTCTTTAATGCCAAAAATCATTAGGATATTAAGTACAGATCATGTTCCATAAAGATATTTTTTAAATTTCCTACCGTTAATATATCAAAATGTAATTTTTGATTAGCAATATGCATTGCTAAGAACTTAATTTGGACAACTTTAAAGGCAGTTTTCTCAATATTTAGATTTTTTTGCACCCTCAGATGCTGGATTTTCAAATAGTTGTGTCTTGGCCAAATATTGTCCGATCCTAATAAACCATACATCAATGGAAAGCTTTAAGCTTAGTTATTCAGCTTTCAGATGACATATAAAAAAAAAAAAAAAAAAAAAAAAAAAAAAAAGACCCTTATGACTGGTTTTGTGGTCCAGGGTCACATATTGGATTTGATAATGTTCTCCATTACCCTGCATCTGCACTGTATTTTGTAAGTTTCCACTTGTACATACAACTCATGTATAAACTATAAACTTTTAGAAAATAATAAAACAAAATTGTCTTGTGCTATTAGGTCAGGTTTGGCAGACGTGTCTGGAGCTTTGGGTTCCAGTGAAGGGCCGTTTCACAGCCTGCAGGGGAGTGTGATGTCCGGTTCTTCCTCTCCTGTCCAGGCTCAGGCCCCTGCCACTGCACAAGGTGCCACCACCATTACATTCTCCCAACAAGATCATTTGAAAGCTCTGTTTCAATTAGTGTTCATTTCGTTTATGAAAATTATGAGAAATATAGGTTTGTTGATTACCTAGACGAGACAATAGCGATATCATTAAACACTCTGACTATATTAACATGCAGTATTCTTGATGGAAAAAAGACAAGACCAACTTAATTTACAAAAATAAAAACCAATTTCAACAAAAAAAAAAGTGGAAGTAAAAACAAAAAGCAAGCCTCTGAGTTTTATTGCTTGGGGTTGCCAGATGTCAGGAGTTTAAATCCATTTATCTTTTCTCTGGATGCTGTTTGTGCCTTGTGTTTTACCTAATCCAGGCAACCATGCACCATGTTAATTTAGTAAGCAAGTCGAATATTGTTGACATGCTCAAAATTTACCCAAATTTGCCCATTAAATTTCATAGAGTAAAATTACATGTAAATGTGCCTGCACCTTAAAGGAATAGCTCATGCAAAAATCAGAGTTTGCTGTTTCTTCATTAGAACAAATTTGGAGAAACTTAGCATTCCATCATTTGTTCACCAATGGCTCCTTTGCTGTCACTGGGTGCCGACAGAATGAGAGTCCAAACAGCTGATAAAAATCACAATAATCCACACCACTCCAGTCCATCAGTTAAAATCTGACGGCACCCATTCACTGCAGAGGATCCCTTGGTGAGCAAGTGATGGAATGCTTCATTAACTAAATTTAAACCTTTCTGTCTCTCTTTGTATGTGTGTGTTTGTGTTTAGCTCCCTCTGCCAGTAGTCTGCTGCAGGGCCTCAGCCTCAGTCTGCAGGAGATCAACACTAAATCACCAGGCGTCCCCTCCACCACACAGGTGCCGGCCGTCACACCGCACATCTCTGACTAATACTCTGTTGCTTGCTTTATAACAAACCTGATGTGTAATTCCCACTGAGCCGCTCCCGTCTGTGTGTGGTGGTGTTCAGGTGTGCGGAGGGAAGACGCAGTGTCAGGGGCAGGTGTTGACCTCGCTCAGCTCGGGCGGCAGCGGCACACTCGTGCGGACGGTGCCGGTCATGTCGACAGGATCCGGGATGACCAAAACCACAGCCATCCACCAGCTCCTCACCAACGGCGGCCTGGCCAAACTAGCCCATAGCCTGCCAGGACTGGCCCACGTCTCCAGTCAGAGCACGGGTACGTCCTCGTCACCGCTGATGACACAGCGATCCAAACAGAGGCGTCCGCGATGAGTAGGGACACTAGAGTAGCTGCAAGGTTAAAGGTCAAGTCCATGAGTAGCATCTGGGCTGAGCATGTAAATATGTACCATAAACGTTTGTGTAGATTTGTACTGTTTTTTTAATGCATGTAAAGAGCCTTATTGGGTGATCTTCTACAATACCGGGCTGGTTCAGCTTACAAACTAATGTACATTTTGAAGTTGTTCATTTTAGGGGTCGACCTTTAACTCAAATGGCTGTAACGTCCAGAAGACCAGAATATTTATATGGCAGTGATGTAAAAATGACGAGTCATCATCATTTCCCACATCAGCGGCTTCATTCATGCTTAATGTGACTACTTCATGGTTGTGTTTTATGCTCCATTTTTATGTTTGCTTCTGTTCTCAGTTTTGTTATTTGTTTACCTGTTTTTTGTTGTTGTTGTTGTTTTTTGTTGGATGATGAGTATGTAAATCATAAGGCTTGCTCTACTCACAGACATTCATTAAATCCCCAACAGCAAACCATTTTTCCTACCTCTTCTTTGTGTCATTATTCTGTTTTCTGTTCTCTATTTTTTGCAACAGTTGTAAATACAGTCCCCCCCACCCCAAAAAAAAAAAAAAATATATATATTTATTTATATATATATATATATATATATATATATATATATATATATATATATATATGGATTAATACCTAGTTGTTTGGTCAAATGCAATACAAAGCGTTAGACTGTAAACGGTATGCTGATATTTTGTATTTTTAGGCGGTGTATACTGTGCAGCAAGCAGAATTGATCTTATTGACAAGATTTAAGACAACAGTTTGATTCACAGTGCAAACTAAAGGGTATTTAGATGGATAGCATTATTATAGTGCATAGCATGTTTAATGGTGATAGTATCCTGTATGTAGTTTTTAATAGTATGCAGTATAGTGTTACTGTTCATCATGCAGCTCTATCTTTGGCGCCCCCAGCTGACACCTCATCACAATGCAGTCACATCCCACAAACATACAGACTTTTGTATGGGACCTTTGATTATGGTTCACAAAATGGATTATACACAACATGAACAAAAAAAAAAAAAAGAAACTGGTATCTTTTCATCAAATACTGGAATGTGTTGGACTAAACGCTTCAAAATAATTAAATCAGCAGGGATTCATTTTTGTTTGGTAAGTCTTTCAATATTGGTGGAGTTAAAACTAAAAAACTATGAACAGAATGGCCTGTTTCGCTCTTTCATAGGAGTCAGGATCCAACGTGCGTATAAACTATGAAATGCTTTCAAAAGAAGATCAACAAAAATGTTAGTATCTGTTATAGTTAATTGTATTTTTGACTATAGGCTTTATAGGCGGTGAATAAAAAAAAAATCAGATTTTATCACATTTGTTGCTCTTATGAGATGCATTTAGCTGCTTCATATATAAAAAACATTAATTTATTCATTACTTGTTCATGGTAAATGTACTTTATCACATTACAAGTTGTTGCTGCTGAGGTAAACACTCGCTCTTTCTCTGCTGTCTCTGCTGTGTCTGTAGAAATGGTTGTTAATTCTTAATTTGGGTATGGCACACACGTTACAGGTAATAATATAATCAAAAAAATCATGGCAACAAATGATGTAAGTCAGTTTAATAAGCTGAACCGACTTTCACAGTCAGTTTGATTCAACTTATGTTTAACCGTTGCTTCTTATTGTTGGCTTAGGCTACTTTTTTCAATGAAGTTTAATGAATATACAAATTAAACAAATTATTCTTATTATTTATTACAAATTGTTCATTAATTTATGTTTAACATCACACCCCCATTTTTTCGTGGGCTGCACTTCAGGGGGTGCAACTTTTTATACTACACTGGTATACTAATACATTAATATTTCTTTATTTTCTGGAAATCATGATGTTTTTTGAAGTTAGTAAGGATTGTGTTTAGGGGTTATTGAATAGAATATAATGTTTGTACAGTATAAAACTCATTACCTGGTGTCACAGACAGGGCATAGACTAAGCTAGGATTAGGCCATAGTTCAATTAGGATATTTAAGTCATTTTTATAAACGTGCCTTAGAGAGAAAAAAAATACTGGTGTCCATCTTGAGACAAAACCAAGGCACTAATATATTTTAAGATCGGTCAGTGCAAGTTTCTTTCAGTTAAAGCAGCTTTTAGTCTGGGACTAGGTTTAAGCCTCGTCTGTGAAACCGGGGGATTATAAAACAGAAATGTGTGTGTGTTGTGTGCAGGACTGAAAGCTCCCACCACTATCACAGTGACGCTGCGCGGGCAGCCCAGCAGATTTCCCTCTCTGAGCCACACGGGGGCGCCAGCGCCGCTCACAGCGCACCAGACCACCAGGTGTGTGACCCGCCGCCGTCAATACGACACACACACACACACACACACAGGGGCGTTGCACAAGATCCCGGGCCCTATGCATAGGCAGTCCTGATGGGCCCCCATGCCCCTCCCCCCCAAAGAAAATATCCAGGAAAAATAAAATATATTCCAGACTTTTCAAGGGCCCTCTCTTCCTTTGGGGCCCTGGTAATCAGTGCTGGTTTTACCCCCAGTCCGACGCCCCTGCACACACACACGTTTGTTTGTCTCTGTGAATTGTGGGGACTTTCCATATGCTTCTATTACTTTTATACTGACCAAACAATATTTTCTATTCCCTAAACCTACCCCTTACAGAAAACAGATTTGCATTGTTACACTTTCAGATAAACATCATCAACATAAACATCATCATCATAAACAAGTACACACACACACACACACACTGAGTTTCTGAGTAGCAGAGCCTAACAGAACAGCAGGTCGCTTCACCGTGGCTCTAGGCCTCCCTCTGCTTTGACTCACGCTTGACAAATTAGAGGAGCTCATCAGAGTCATTTAGGAATGTAATTAACATTGATTAGTCCGTTTAGGGGAGTTTTATCCTCTCTCTCTCTGTCAGATGATGTTATTGTTTACTCACTCTGCAGTGTGTCTTCGGAGCGGTTGCTGTAGTAACCATCTCATTGACCATGCAGAGAGATGAGGTGTAATTATTTGCTTAATCACTCTGAAGAGCATAATTATATGCTTGTCATTTTTGTTTTGGATCAGCTTAGGTTTTCGTAATGGTTTTGTTTATTTAAGAATGCTTGTGAGTCATAAAAACACTAGACTGGACTGACCACAGTGTAACTTTAGTTCAGTAAACTTTGTAGAGATGTATTTTAGTGGTTTTACAGGAACAAGAAACAGTGGGTTGAATGAATGAATGAATGAATGTCATATTTCACCTAATGATAAAAAAACTTAGTCGAAAATTAAAATTTATCACTAAATGCACATCACTATAATGTTTCCCCGTGGTTTACTTTTGAAGGTTTATTTGTAATTCACTTTAATTTCACAATTATTGTTATATGGGCGGCATTATGCAAATATTTCCACATAGTGACGTAGACGTGTTTGAATGAGCTGTTTTAGGGGGGCGTGGCAGAGTCCTAACTTTGATAAAGAATATCTCTTTGGTTTTGAAACTTTACTCTTTGCAACTTCAGGGATCTTATCTATACACAATCAGCTTGTAACACTCCAAAGAGAAAGGAAAACTTGAAATCGCATTTAAAAACATATTACTGGCATCAATTTTTGGTTCCAGTAATATATTTTAATTAAATCAATACTTTAAAACTGACAATACATCAAAAATGACACATTTATACACAAATTGATATTTATTAATTTATATAAATTTATTTCAATTTATATACAACACATTTAGGCTATATGGCATCCTATAATAAATGAATGCAAAAAAAAAAAAAAATGTAAGTAGATCTATGTTAAAATTATAATTATGATAATAATAATAATAATAATAATAATAAATCTGTTATCATTATAAGAACGATACGATCACTCTTGGAACAACACTCATCCAGAGCACTCTATTATATAGTTATGGTCATGTGATCAATCAATATTTTATCTTGCAGTGACCAGAAACTCTGAAATGGATGAAGGGAAGCTGAAATGGGCGTCATTCACACTTCCAATGTGCATCCAAAAGATGAACCGAGAGGAATCAAATGCAGAAACCGGGGTTGAAGAATAAAAAGACTGCTGATTTGCCTTACAACCTGCAAGAGCGCCATCTATAGACACTTTCTTGCACACATGGGACTTATTCATTTGTCTATTTTTTATTATTTCCCTTATTCTGTTACACTCTGGCTGTACAACATAATGAGAAATTTTCCTATTGTATTTATTCTTATTATTATACCCCCCCCCCCCCATTTTAATATATTTTTCCACACAGCAATTCTTTATGTGAACAAAGTGAATTAGTGGAATATACACTGTCTTTATTCTTTAAAAAAAATTCCTCTTCTATTTTATTAAAATGTTTTGCCAATATAAAATTTTAGATTTGTTTGATTTTGCCAGAAATTTTGCCACCAGAGCCTGTGCTTTATTTCCTCACAGCCATAAAGAGCCTGAGAGAAATGGATCATTAAACTGTCAAAATACTGATAATAAATTCAAGATGTTTAGAAGATGACATGAGAGCTTTTGAATTTATTATTATTATTATTATTTTCATATTTTGATTGTCATGCATCAAAGCATCGTTCTTTCCTCAGGACATCAGAATGTAGCTGTCCTTCAAATAACCGTTATGATTATGCCAATGGGGATAATAATTAGTCTGCCTGATTAAGTCACAATTGTTTTGATTGCTGATTGTTTTTATTGCCTCTAATGAGAGGAAACCAGTGGAGGCTGACAAGCATGAAACAGAATGATAGACACTGATTAATGCAGCAGTTTGTGTCCTCAAAACATTATGTGAGATGAGATGATTGTGAAGCACTCCAACTGAAAATTGTTTGATGCCATGGACCCAGAAATATTATTATAATCTGTGAACCAGTGGACTCCCTTGTGGCCCAGTTGGGTGTTGCTGGGATGTTCTGGGTGATCGTCCCTGCATTCATCTTGTTTCTTCAGTCCACAAGTCCCCGTGGGCATGCTACTATTAAAACCACCTGTCCTGGTTTTCCATCATGTCCCTCTTAACTAAAATAAAGGTTATGATATAATGGTGCCATTGTTGCATTTCCAATCTCAATACATTCCTGGATGATCAGGACGTACAAATGCAATGTTTCTCTTCTGAGAATAATAAACCCAGGTTGACATCCAGGAGTGATTCTTTTAAGATTATTTCCAGGATTGTGTACATCAAAATTGATTATACTTTCGAAAGAATTCCCAGTCGTGTTTCCAGTGAAGGATTTGCATAATGAAATTTGTTGTGCAACACAAAGATGGTTTTAATCTTAGAAACGCTGCAGTTCTCTTATAATCTGTTGGCCGGAGACTTACAGAGCTTTCTAGACATGAGATTTCCACCTGAAGGATAAAGATGAAACTTAAGTCAATAAAATCTTGAGGTGCAAATGCTTGACGCATAGTGGATTGGCATGAGAAATGTAAAAATCTTTCAGAACAGAAATACAACTAATTCCCTTGCTTTAACTGCTGATTCATAACAAACAGGATATACACACTTGACCACAATCACAAAAAAACAACTGTTTATGTCAAGTTGGGTTATTGTCCAAACATTGACTCAAAGTGGGGAGTTTGGGAAGTAGTTTTGCAATCAATGTGTATTTCCACATCATCAAGTCTCTGACACTTCTATGACGCATTGAAATTGTGATGAAATATTTTCAAGACTTTGTATTCACATTATGATCACTATTTTCCCAGAATTCAAGCTGTTCAGTTGTTTCAATATCAACAATCAGGACAGACACTCAAACAGTTATGATTTATCTTTATTTTAGTTATCTTTATTCTACTAACTGAATGTCATAACATATATCTAAAAAATAAATAAATTATATATATATATATAAAATATATATAATATATCTATATATATCTATCTATATATATATATATATATATATATATATATGTTGTCAAACGATTAATCACATCCAAAATAAAAGTTTTTTTTGATATAATATATTTATGTGTACTGTGTATATTAAAAACACACACATGCATGTATATATTTAAGAAAAATATTACGTTTATATATTTATATACTATATGAATATAAATATACAGGTGCTGGTCATATAATTAGAATATCATCAAAGAGTTGATTTATTTCACTAATTCCATTCAAAAAGTGACACTTGTATATTATATTCATTCATTACACACAGACTGATTTATTTCAAATGTTTATTTCTTTTAATTTTGAAGATTATAACTGACAACTAATGAAAATCCCAAAGTCAGTATCTCAGAAAAGTAGAATATTGTGAAAAGGTTCAATATTGAAGACACCTGGTGCCACACTCTAATCAGCTAATTAACTCAAAACACCTGCAAAGGCCTTTAAATGGTCTCTCAGTCTAGTTCTGTAGGCTACACAATCATGGGGGAGACTGCTGACTTGACAGTTGTCCAAAAGACGACCATTGACACCTTGCACAAGCGGGGCAAGACACAAAAGGTCATTGCAAAAGAGGCTGGCTGTTCACAGAGCTCTGTGTCCAAGCACATTAATAGAGAGGTAAAGGGAAGGAAAAGATGTGGTAGAAAAAAAAGTGTACAAGCAATAGGGATAACCGCACCCTGGAGAGGATTGTGAAACAAAACCCATTCAAAAATGTGGGGGAGATTCACAAAAAGTGGACTACAGCTGGAGCCAGTGCTTCAAGAACCACTACGCACAGACATATGCAAGACATGGGTTTCAGCTGTCGCATTCCTTGTGTCAAGCCACTCTGAACAACAGACAGCGTCAGAAGCGTCTCGCCTGGGCTAAAGACAAAAAGGACTGGACTGCTGCTGAGTGGTACAAAGTTATGTTCTCTGATGAAAGTAAATTTTGCATTTCCTTTGGAAATCAGGGTCCCAGAGTCTGGAGGAAGAGAGAAGAGGCACACTGTCCACATTCCTTGAGGTCCAGTGTAAAGTTTCCACAGTCAGTGATGGTTTGGGGTGCCATGTCATCTGCTGGTGTTGGTCCACTGTTTTCTCTGAGGTCCAAGGTCAACACAGCCGTATACCAGGAAGTTTTAGAGCACTTCATGCTTCCTGCTGCTGATCAACTTTATGGAGATGCAGATTTCATTTTCCAACAGGACTTGGCACCTGCACACAGTGCCAAAGCTACCAGTATCCCTGTTCTTAATTGGCCAGCAAACTCGCCTGACCTTAACCCCATAGAAAATCTATGGGGTATTGTGAAGAGGAAGATTTCAATATACAAAATAAGTATACACAATACACACATATATTATATAAACAAAAAGTTTTATTTTGGATGTGATTAATCGTGATTGATTGTTTGACAGCACTAATATATATATATATATATAGCATATATATATATATATATATATATATATATATATATATATATATAAAACAGGTATTCCATCTTGACTGGACAAGTGTCATGCAAACTATGCATTGGTGGGGATTTACAATGACTCTCTCTGTATATTTCATCATTACACCAGTAGGTGGCGACCAGTGGTTGTCTTTATAAGTGAGTCAGTGAATCATTATTCAACTGATTCGTTTGAATCACTGACTCATTCAGTGTGTTGAATGCAGAGAAGCGCAACAATTTTCTTTGTGGCTTCACTTGGAAGTTTCAAATTGGAACTATTATCATGCTGGATAAAAAATAACATTGTGGCACCGTTGTGCTAAATAATTAAAACTAAAGTTAGACTACTTAATACCAGCTTCATTTGTTTATTTATTTTAAAGATCTGAGGTAAATTATCCTAAATTGTCACTGCCATTATGGCTGCTAATGTCACGCAAATTGATATTCAAACTCAAATTTAAAAACTTTCATTGAAAACAATCACTGATTTGACAATACAGAAATGTAATCTGTTATTGTGTTTAACTGTAGGCTATTAAGATAAGAAAACATTTCATTAAAATAACAGATATTTGGCTACATTGACTAACTAATTGATGGATACATTTTTGATACATAAACTACCAAAACACTATATATATTCTAATAAAATATCAGTTTCTTGATTATATTGGTTTCGAAGAAGCAACATATAACAACAGACCACTAAACATATGCAGTTGAGTTCATTAGCATTTGGCAAATGCTTGAGACATATTATGTTATTGAAACCATGACTTTGCTGTTGTGAGCATTTATGTCACTATAAAGTCTAGACAAGATGAACAATAAACAGGGAGTGGAAGACATCCTTAAACTTGGATAACTTTCCAAAATTCACTGTACTTGACATGGACTCAGATGCAGGAGGGATTTTCCTTTGAGTATCATTATGATGAATTTGTGTAAAGAAAGGAAGTGACTGAAGACTTTTTGGCATCTCTAACAATAATTTGATGGGAACACAATGACATCTGGGATCTCATATTGTATCAGATCCATACAAACAGTACTGTGATTCAGTGTGGGTCAGATGTTAAGCTGCACATCATCATTACATACTTAATAAAGAAACCGCATGTATCCCAACAGATGCATGAGAGGGGAATTCCACTATTCCACTCCACAGATGAGTGTTACAATGGCTAAGAGGATAAAAAAATATATATGGAATTCCCCTTTAACAGAAGAAAAGAAGCAGGCACAAATGTAGTACACCATACCTCACTTCAAACCAGGGAGTTTATTATATATCTGGATTATGGTGGTTTCTGTATATGATTTGAAACTTCCATCCAACATAAATTATAGCGTTTATTACACAGGGGATTTAGAAGAAAGACTATTATTCCCAGAGAAAGAGGGAATACTAAACTAGACAAATGGATCATGTAATATCTGTACAACAAAATTATTGATGGTGAAGACATTCTAAGTAATGGAGAACAATGTCCATCTGTTACAAATTACATGCTTTCACACTCAATGAAAACCATGCCTTCGCAGTATGAAATGTGCTGTTAGTTTGTATGTTGACTTGTGACAAATGACAGTGTGTTGTTTATGCAATGTGACGCCACCAATAACATCACTTACTGAGATGGATTTGCACTGTGGTGTAGTCAGTCTGTAGCAGTGTGGTAGACTTGACTAACGATTTTTACAAATCAGGTTTTATTCAGCTTTTATGAAGGTGAATTTATGACTTTTTAAAGACCTTATAAGGCCAAATGAAGAAAATGTAAGGAATGCATTAACCCTTGTATTATGTTCCGGGTCAATTTGACCCATTTTGATTTTCGAGCTGTCAGAAATAGCAGTTAATCTGTGATTTTATTCTTGATATTTTATGACTTTTTCTCATTTAGGGATAAATGAGTGAGGATAAACTGATGTGTTTTGAAGTGCACACAAATCATTTTCTGATGATTTTGATGTTCGTGGGTCAATTTGACCCACCTTTTTTTTCAAGACAACTGTACAGAACCAAATTAAATATATTTCTTGGGTATATGTTGTTATGTTGGTGTTTTGCTACTCTGGAAAGGGAAAAAATGAGCTTTTTTCTCATTATTTTCAATACTGAAAAAAATGGTAAAAGTGAGCTATCATTTCTATTTTCAATGTATATGAAATACTATTTAACTTATCTTTTTCTTCCAGAAATTTTGTAACTTTTCTCATTTAGGGCCATGAACATGTCTAAATAAGTTGTGTTCCAAATTTGAAGTTGATATAAAAAAAAGTTCCTGTTCAATTTTGTTTAGGCGTTATACCAAAACTAGCCACCGGTTTCCATTCAAACTCCGTTGATTTTTTTTTTTTTCCTTTTTTTTTTTTTTGAGGCAATTTTTCTGTTGCAAATATATACATTTTTTTCTCATAATATTACTTCCAATAACACACCCAACAAATATGGAATCTTGAGACTCAGACCTTTCCAACGATATATATTTTGTCGAGATTATAAAAAGTTTTGATTCTAAAATACCATAATATATTTTGTAAAATGACACCCCCCACTAAAGGGGAGGAGTCCGCTAAAAGATTTTAAAGTACAATTTCCATGGTAATTCAATGTCCGATTTCATTCAAATTGTTTTCACAAGATGAATTTTGAGGTTTTAAGTTTTCAAGTGATATATAATTTATGATGATTACTAAAACATGTGATAGGGAAAAATTAAATGAAAAATAATTTTTGTGACAGATCAGAACTCCTGTTATTATGTAGTATATGTTTTGAGGTGCATTCTTGTCATAAATTAATCTATTACTGTTCCTACATAATTTGTAACAAAAACAGTGATAAAATATCTATTTACGAGTCTTAGACCTTTCCAACGATATATAGTTTGTAATGATTAGATTAAGATTTAACTGTAATATAGTAATATAGAATATAATAATACAGAAGTAAACTTCTACCAAAGGGGACGGTAACAGTTAAGGGGTTAAAAAATGTGGTCATACACATTTTTAAAAATCACACTTTTTGATATTAATTGTTTGCACTGTGACAAATACTGATATTACAATTTTTTCTGTTCATACCTGATTCCTTTTTGCCTACTCCATTGATAGATTTGAGCATAGACTCAACTTAATTTGGTTCAGTTTTTAAAACTTCATTTTACACTTGCATCTCAAGTAAATGTAGATATTCGAATTTATAAACAAAAATACTGATGAAGATATATTCTTTTAAAATGCAATGACTTTATGGATTTAATTAAGACTATCTGCTGTGAATTAAGACCTTTCTGAGGCCTTAAATTGAGAAAGGTTGAATTAAGACTTTGCAAGACATTTTTATGAGCTGCAGTAACCCTGCAAATAAATCAGATGACTAAAAATATGTAGAGATGAACATAAAAAAAAAAAAAAACAATAAATCATCATTATTGCAAAATAAGTTCTAGTAAATGTTATCAGGACGCAATCTGAGATCAAATTACTGAGTGATACACTTGAAATGAATCTAGAATTGTATAGGAGATGGTTCAGATCAAATATACAGTTTATTTGCAAAATATTTACACTAAAAATACTTAATTGCAGAGTGCAACAGCTGACCACTCAGAACTACAGCTATTCCAGAGAGACATATGACTTGTGTCTACACTTTTGCCTATATGTGATATATTGAATATTTATTCTCCATAACGTTTTAAGCCAAACAGTGTACACTATGTAGGTGGCTCCTCAATCTCAACATGTATTCATCATAACATAAACAATAATAGTGATATATTTCATTTGACCATCATCGATTTAGATGGATGGATACGTAAAGAACATACATGGAACCATTTCTGTAAAAACAGAAAACACACACAGAGTATTACAAACTGAATTTTATACACTAAAATGTCCATTTGGAACAATAAAGTATACCTTACCTTACATTTTCAGAAGAAAAATTACAAAAGCTGTCACTGAGGTGATACACTTTCAAAGGGTACACCTTTGTACCTTATTTACACCACACTGGTACCTAGAAGGTACATAGCTATAGTGTAGGCCTACATAAAAGTACCTAAATGGTACACATTAGTACCTGAAGTGTACATATTAATACCTAAAATGAACACATAAGTATACCTATTAGTACCAGAATGTACCTACAGTGTACATATTATTGCCTTTTGAATGGGTAATGCCTGAGTGACAGCTTTTGTATTTTTTTTATGTATTTATTTTTTCTGAGAGTGTACTATGCACAGAGAACAGCACTCCCAGTGAACACAATATATACAGAACTACAGTGAACGTAGCTATAGTAACACAGCACACACTGGAAACACTACATAGGTAGCCTACACCGGGATCTCGGCATACATAGAGGCATGTCACAAACCAGTGTGAGAAGCACCAACACCTCTCTCCTACAAAGTTTGTAACCTATGCACTGGCACACAGGCCTGCTGCACAAATCACTTCACTGCTATGGGAACACAATGCGAGTGTGTCCCTCTCTGAGTGTGTGTGTGTGTGGAGGCAGAGCTGCGTTGTTAAACCCGCCCTCGAGAGGGATCTCATTTCCCCTAAAACCTCCCATTTTTCCTCCCTCCCTCTGCCGATCATCTCTCTCCGTCTGTACCTCTATTCCTGCTCCACTAGCCCAATCATGGACCTCGCATCGAGGTGTGCGTTCCTGCTCTCCAGCTTCGCCCTGCTCGCAGCGCTCGATCTGGACGCGATTGACCCAGGCTACTATGTGGAGACCAGCAGCCCGTCAGATGTGATCGACTACAAAGATCCCTGCAAAGCTGGTGAGCCCGCAAGACATTTATTTCCCCTGCTTTGATAAGATGCAAGCTTTCGCGCAAGCCACGTAAGGCTGCTGTGATACTGTGCGAACTATAAACTGTAACGTTAGATGACAGCGCGAAATAAACACGCGATCCGCGGCGTCAGGAAACACCAAAATACTTCGCGCAAAGTGTTGTTGACACAACGATTTCTTAAAGATTACGCGATGTTTTGACACCAGACACGAAAATATTTACCTGGAGGTGTTTATTTATTTATTTATTTTTCGCCAAATCACAGCCTGAAAGTTTTTCGTTTTGTTTACGAAAAGTTTCGCGAAAGTTTGAATTTTGCGAACAGTGCGCCAACGATTGACATGTATTTATTTGAAGTGTAAATTACAGTTAGAAGTATGTGTAAAACTTTTAATTGTTATTATGGGATGGATTGCAACAAAGTTGCAGATTGGGTTGCTATAGCATTGCAATTTTATTCCCTAGATAGTGTTCTCAGTTTTGGGGTTGGAACATCCCCCCCTTTGCCATGTCACTCTGTTGAATGACGTAGTGACCGGCCGGCTCGATTTTCCTTTAAAGGGTGCACTACCTCATCAATCAGAAAAATTGCATTATGACATAGGGGATGTAATTATCTTCGACAGTTATTACTGCATACTTTTTTCATTTTAATATGTGTTCAGGGGCAAGGACCACACCACAACCAAATATGTAATAAGAGGATAAAAAGGTATAGGGGATAGGATGATGGTCAGCTTGATCTGGGCATCTGGAATTGATGGCCCGGAGACACTCAGGAAACTCAGGAAATATCATCTCGTTTGTATATTTAGGCCAGACGATAAGGACCCCCGATGCAACCTGAAAAGAATAAGTATAGCTGATTTGATTAAAGGGGAGAGTAGGGTGGGCTGGAGAGAAAGAGACAAATGAGCGGCCCGATATATGAAGGATTCGGGAAGTGAGGCGTGGCCTCACTCCCGAACCTCAGTTAACTAGTTAACTCCCTAAACCGTAACCGAGTAGTGTGCTGCATTGTTGTCACATGACTTCCTCATATTTAATTCAGAAAGTGGCGCCCTGTTGTCATCTCACAAATAAACATGGTTATTTTGCATTTGTAAATGCGTAAAAAATGAAAACTCTTGGCAGACCAATTAAATCGTAAAATCATGTTTGATATTACTTATGTTACACAAATTAAATGTCACATAGTGTACACAGTATACATACTATACACTGCAAATGTGTGTAGATGCTGTTTGGCACACAACCAAAGTTATAAAAAGTGCTTAGCTTGATGTCCCCAGTTTCATGGCTAGATCAGACTTGTATCATATCCACATATTCCAGAGGATAACTTTATCTCGACCTGAATTCAACCAATTATGTCTGATATAATTATGGTTTAGTAGCTCTAGGGAAGTAATTAATTCTTTGGTTCCCAAGAGAAGCACTGTCTATTTTCACATTTCGTGTTTTCAGGGCAAGCGCCCTTATTTTATCGTTCGCCAAGAAGAGGTTAGAGTTTCACAGCTGAAAATGTTTACTAAGAAGGAATGGTCCCAAATATGGCATGCCTAAACTTTGAGCATCTAACTAATGCTTGAGATTTCTTAAAAGTGCCTGCCTAAACTTAATATTGAGGTGATGTTAAAGTACTTTCTCCAATCCAAGTTAAGATACAGAGACGGGTTGAAGTAATCTGGTTGATTTCCCTAAAGAGTGTAACACTGTGACTTTGTGGTGCTATCAAAACATTGCTGTTTGTTTGAACATCCTGACCCAACAGAGCAAAATTGGCCTAACCAATGTGGTGAGATTGGGGTGGCATTACCTTTTTAGTCAACCAATGACAGACAAGGGGAGTTTTTGGGAAACCAGTTTATTTTTGTAATATATGATTCTAGAATGGAACTTTATACTCAGTGCTGTAATGATGATTAATACAGGTTTGGAATGACCTTAGAGCGTATAAATGATGACAGAATTGTCATTTTTTAGGTTATATCACTTGAAGAGATCAAGCGTTAACTGATCTACTATGAAATTAAGATATAGAACTTGAATGTAGTTTCTAGGGATGAAAGCACACCAACAGAACATTAACCCTAATCTTCAGCTTGTGGTGGGATGTTACGGATTTCCTTTGTTTTGCCATCTGCAGGTTGACGTTTGATTGGTTTTTACACTGTTAAGTGGATGGATTGAAATGAATCCAAGTTTCTTGAAGCTCACACAGGGGTCACTCCGGAGACGTGTAAAATCTCAGGGACCTTGGTGTCTATTAACTTGTCTCCTACTCCTCTCCACCTCCTTCCTAACTCCCTCTCTTTCATCTTCCTATTTTTTTTACTCTTTTAGGCCTGTTTTTTCTATGTCCTCATTTGCAGCTGAATGGGGCCCTTGGCTGTTCATTTTTACATTTTCACCCCTCTGAGAGACAGACTTTCCTCTTAACAAGTAGCTATAGGACAATAACGCAGGCCACCAGCTGAAATTGGTATTCCAGGCAGATTAGGCTGGTTGACCCGCAAAGGCTCAGGGGGCGTCGATCTCATACTAGGATTAACTTCCCGGATTGTTATGTCACTCTGTGATTCAGGCTCTCCAGCGACGTTAAGCCAAAGTGATTCTGTTTTGGTTGCTGACTCCTCGCTATCGCATTTCATGCATCATTCAAGTTAGCTTAGCTATAAGAAGTGGCCCTGTCTGCTTTCTCTGCAAATTTTTTTAGTTTATTTGGTGTGTGAACTTTTCGTAAAAAGGAAGCGATGTATTTACACAGGTTGTTGTGAGTCAGAGTTCACTCGCCATTATGACGAGATACGCCGATTATCTGTTCATTCACAGCTGTTTATCTCCTTCTTTTATAAACAGTTTAATTGCTCCGTCACCACAATTTCCGAACAAACAGATTTGCGAGTTGACGCCACTGCGGAAGTAATGCGCTTAATTTTTGTGTCAAAGTTTGTGCTGGTCAGGAAAAAGTATTGGCCGATCCTTCATTACCCCTAATACCTTAAAGGGATAGTTCACCCAAAAATTAACTGTGATGTCAATACCCATAGTGCCTGTCTCTCTGACCTGATTGGACTGTTGTAAACACGTCTATAACTTTGGAAAACAACACATGTGCACTCTCAGATCTGAGTGGTAGAAGAGGACAGGGTTTGGGATTGGTTCTGGATGGGGCCCAAGTGGCCCAGCTGTAGCAGAGATTATGCGAGACGAGAGGTCTGCGTGTACAAGAGAGGAGTAGGAACACAGATGTAATGTGCCGTGTTTACACTTCATCCAAATAGATGTGGTAGAATGATCAAGCTGTCAAACAGAGTTTCTGTTAAAATGCACTACATATTTATCTGCTTACTGAATTGCATTCTTAACACTAGCAAAATGAAATGCTTGTTTATAAATCAGGTTTTAAGGAAAATGTTGCATTGAATTTACTGCAGATATTTTCACCCGAAAATGGCAATTCTGTCACTTTTTATGCCATTCTTCTTGTTTCTTTCGTATGACACAAAAAAAGGAAATTTTAAGAACCATTTTTTCCCATGCAGTGAAAGTCAATGGACTCCAAAACAATGTTATTTTGAACCCTCACTGGCTTCAGTGTAGAGACGAAAAAGGCATTTTTCAAAATTTTTCTTCCTTTGTGTTCAACCGTAGAAAGAAATCCCAACGGACTAAATGCCAGAGTTTTCCTTTTTTGGGTGTACTATGCCATTAAGCCTGGGGTGTACTTAGTTTTTCCACTTGCTGTTATGTTTCATGCACAGTCTATTGTTGTAGTCTTCAAAGTATTCTCAATTGACCATGACCTCAGTTGACCACGACCATGTGTTCAACTTTTGATACTTCACCTGTCCTGTAGAGGTCAACACAAACTTGTATTGTTTTTATACTCAAGTCGTACAATCACGGCAACCTTTTGACTTCCTTATATATCAATTATTGTCATTTCCACTTTTGCCTTCTGTTGTCTTCATTGATCTTATCCTTTTTTTTTTTTTTTTTGACTAGATCTTCAAAAACTGTGAGTGTTGCGAAATTAACTTTTACATGTGGTTTGAACATAAATGTCTGTTGGCAGTGTGTGTACACACAACCACCCTATAATGATAAAAATCCACCCAGTGTTTTTTTTTTTTTTAATCTCGTTAAATCATTTCCCCTTTCCTTTCTCAAATCAAGCGATTCTCAGCTTCTTGTCTGTGTGACATCACACAGACCCAGGCCCTCCAACGATAGTTGATTGATATGGCCGTCTTACCTTAGACCTGCCCTGAGTGAGCTGTCATCATTCCGCCATTGTTTCGACGCCGGAGCAGATGTAGACAAGAATGGCTCCTAAGAGATTGAAGTGTTTTGTTGTTTGTTGTAATAATAAACATAGCAGTCGTCATTAACTCCCGAGATCTGAGTCGTTGAAGACACAGTGGATTACATTTGTTTTTGAAGGGAATGCGCCCCCCATCTACCTAAATGCATCAATGTTCACACAAATCATTCGGGATCCAGCTTCACCTATACAAAAGAAGCGAGTATATGTATATGAGTATATCTTCACAAATTGCCTTTCCTAATAGTGTGCTAGTTAGCAAGTTTCACAATGAATGTGGCTAAAGTTTACCATCTCTCAGAGAGCGGCTTGGAAGAGAGGGGAGGGGTGAGCAGAGCTCATTTGCATTTAAAGTGGCATGAAAGAAAACAGCTTGCTCTGAAAAGAGCTGTTTTGACATGATAAAAAGGGTGTTGTTTTACCATTGAGAAATTTTAACCAAAGTATATTATAAACTTTTCATTAAGACCCTAAAGAATCATATCAACTTGTGGGATCTGATGAACCCTTTAAACCCCGCCTCTTCAAGCTCACCTTCATCTGATTCCACTTTTGAGTGCAACGCCCACATCTCAACAACCAGTCAACAATCAATGCATAGAATCCGCCTTATTCCCATTAAGTCCTGCCGTAAGTCCCGCCCTACATTTATTCTTTGTCGATAATCTGTTTGACTCACATGCATGTCACAGTATGGAAGAAAATATCTCTAAATCTCTAATTCCATTTCATTGTGACATTTTACAGCTCAGTGCATGGCAAAATTGTCAAGAATAACTACTTAAATTGTTTTTTCATATGTTCTAAGAAGACTTGGAATTTAATGTAATATTTGTATGGACCTCTTTTGTGATGCTTTATTTGCTGTTTTTGTTTATTTGGTAATTTTTGGAGCTATTGTTATGAAGAAGCAACACTGTGTGTAGATTCTTTAAAATATCACATCATTGTCCAGAGAAGTTGTACAGGTTTGGATCATGGAGGATATGATGAGTGAATTTTAATTTTTGGTTGAACTATTTCTTTAGGAAAGACAATAGGATGAATTCTGGTTTCATGTTGACTTAAAAGACTTTGTAGTTTTGTCCTTGTTTCTCTCACATGTCTTATGTAAGTGGTTAATTCATAAACTGAAATACACCAGACAACAAATATACAGAGAGGCTGCAAAGCTCTGACTGCTAGCTTGCATTCAGCTGTAGTTCTCACATGACAAATGTTGTTCCCCGTCTCTTTCCCCAGCATGGTTTTAATAAAGCACTCTTTGACCTGATTCCCTGTTGCACCACTCACCAAGAAATGTGGTGCTTGAATTCCTTCTTTTTGCGTCTTCAGAGTCTATCTCATAGCTCGGCGTGGAAAACCACAAGCAAAGATGGTTTAGCTGGAGCCGCTGGCGGAGCGCAGAGCCTGTCATACATGCACAACTGGTGACATCATACACTCCCATGGTTCATTTTTCTTTTGGAGAGGATTGGTGGTTATTTAATGACTTTTCAAGTGATTCTGCCTAATTCCAAACAATTTCACAGTCGGAATCTGTTGGAAAAATGAGTGAAATGTAGTAGTTTTAGGTACATATGTGGAATAGAGTGCTTAAAAAATCTTTACACACCAAAGTATGCTTTGTGATTCTAGCCACTGGATTTCATCATAACTGTTCAGAGAGTTGTAATCACATTCATTAACGATGTTGTAATTTTGTCATCGCCAAAATACTCTTTCCTATCCTATAGTTTAATATTCACCACAATAAGTAATCTGCTGGTTAAATATTTGTGTTGTTATGAAAACATTGTGCTGTTTGTTTGAGCATCCTGACAAGCCCACCATAGCAACACTTGCTCAGCCAATGGTGTGAAGTAGGAGGAGGGGCTTTTTATTTGGCAAACCAATAGGAGATTGGGGATTGCTTGTGGAAACCTGTTTGAAAACAGTTATTTATGCAGTTCTGTTTGGTGATGCTAGTGGCACATAAACACACTTCCTGGAATATTTCATGTTTTTCAAGATTTAGATAAAAAGCAAAAAAATCAAGGTAATTGTGAGGCATTAACAATGAAAGTAGAAAAGAAACAGAAATGATAAACTTAGCATTTTATAAAATCACCCACATTTATTTTTCTGTTAAAATGTGTGTCAATTGAGCTGTAAAGTTGTACTTTTTGTGAACATTTCAGGGTTTCATGTCAACAAAACTGTAAAACTGGATATTATGATGTATTATTTTTACACTAAAGTCAATTGACTTAAAGTGTCAACACAGTGTTTAAAATCTTGTGGCTGTTAAGGCAGTGCGTATTTTAACGTTTATGGATCGGCCACATTTACTTTCATTATAAGTGCCTCACAATAACCCAGATTTTTATATATATATATTTTAAGAAGAAAGTTTAATTGTCTTAATTTGTTTTAATCAACATTATGCCAGAAGTGCCACTGATTGGGTTTAACTTGTAGTTGAACCTTGAATATTCCCTTAAATAAAATAATTTTTGATCCATGCCACATCTTTTTATTTTTTTATTTTTTGTATTTGGTAAAAGATTTAAAGTGCTTTGCGACAACCGCTAATCTCAGCTAAAACATTAGGTCTTAATTATGGCTCTACAGAACACCGTGACAAATGTACTTGGCCTGATTGTAAGGAAAATCTCTCTCAGTATTATAGGAATCTTAGGAACTAAAATAGTGAAGCTGTCTGCTTAAAAATAGAAGGCTGTTTTTTCTAACCTGAAAGCCCTCCTGGGAACTTTCGGTGCATTCATCTAGATAAATTCTCTCGTTTATGGAATGAAAAATGAATGAGACGCAGTCATGCACAATTACTGTATGCCTGTCCAACTGCAATGTCTTTTTCCTAAAGGAATTGGATAGCTACGTTCCGTAACATTTGTCTGTCGACATTATTTCCATAATCTAGCCTCAGGACAACAAATGAGAAAGTTTAATTTGTAAGACCTCATTTCCATAAGCTCCAGGATTCACCTAAACTCTCTAGGTGCTGTTGTTTCCTGGCTGCACTCATTTCATTGAGCCTGTCTCTCCCCTTGTGCAATGGACCTTTATAACTGTAACCAAGCCAAAGGTTTCCTCTCTTTCTTCCCCCTCTTGCCCTCTGGGTGAGGATCACAGAAAATGAGGGCTAGATATAGGAGAGTGAGATGAGATGAGGTGAGTGTGTCTGCAGACTGTAGGTCATTCAGTGCATGCCAGCATGGCCCGGTCCTGTGGGTTTCTGCGTCTGTCTGCCAGCTGATGTGACTGCGGTGCATTCAGACCCCTCTGGCAGCTAAACCGTGAACCATACATCACCCCGCTGCACGTCTGAACCCATTTCAGATGCTGTTTTTTTTTTTTTTTTTTTTTTTTTTTAAATGTTTGAGGTAAGAACTGATCTGAGACCTGCACGGAGTTATATGTCACCCCCAGCCATATGCATTGTTGGGGAAGCTACTTTGATGATTTGTGAAAGCTGTAAGCTACTTTTAAAGGTCAAGTATGTCATTTCTGTGCCACTAATGTTATCAAATGAATCAGGGCCAAGACTTAGAGATGTAAATGAGTTTGTTTCTTCATGGGAACAGATTTGGAGAAAAGTAGCATTGCATCACTTGCTCACCAATGAATCCTCTGCAGTGAATGGGTGCCGTCAGAATAAGAGTCCAAACAGCTGATAAAAACATCAAAATGATCCACAAGTAATCTACACCACTCCAGTCCATCAATTAACATCTTTGTGAAGTGAAAAAGCTGTCTTTTTAAAATACAAATTCATTATGAACTTCAAACAGTTGCTTCCAGCTTAAATATGAGTCTTCTATCTGTAATAACGCTTAGCCAGAAACATTGGTTTGAAGTTAAATGCCTTAATGATGGATTTGCTTGTTGAAGCTTTTCGCTTGACTCAACATTATTTGATGGACTGAAGTGCTGTGGATTACTTGTAGATTGTTTGATGTTTTTATTAACTGTTAAGACTCTCATTCTAATGGCACCCATTCACTGCAGAGCATCCATTGCTGAGCAAGTGATGTGATTCTACACATTTCTCCAAATCTGTTCCCCTAAAGAAAGAAACTCATCTACATCTTGGACGGCCTGAAAGTCAGTAAATTTTTTGCAAATTTACTATTTAACTATTTAATTGAAAATAGGTCACCCATTTTTTATTTTTATTTTTTTTACTAAATTTGAATAACAGCACCAATTTACACACATACATTTACATACAGTATAATAATATAACAGCCATTAAACAAAAACCTCTTGATAAATGACAGTCCCTTGAAATGTTCTGAAAAACAGTTTGCCAAAACAAACTGGCCAAACCAAGCGATTCACTAAAATGAATCAGACCTCCCAACCCTACACTAAAGAGACAGAGAGGAATCTTCTAGAAGACTGCATTTGATTATTGCCTCAGGTTGCTCGGTTGTAAAGCTCTGCAATATAATGTAATAAACAGTTTGTGACAGGCTATAATCTTTGTCATGCTACTCTGCCACTTGTTACCAGAAAAGCTGCACAATTTGAAAAACCACTGAACTGCTGTAACAAAAATGTCGTTATAGGGATAGTTCTCCAAAATATAAGCATTTTGATTTACCCATCCTCATGTCGTTCTGAGTTTCTTCCACTTTCGAAGAAGACATTTTAAAGGTAATTTTTCATTCAGTTACAGTGATGTTTTCAAGCTTCTATAAGGATGAATAACAACATAAAGACATCATAAATGAGTTCCATGTGAGTTGAAACTCTGCTTTTAGGTGGAAAAACTTCCAGAATTTAAGCAACGCTTGCATGGGTGTTTCTAACCCAGCGGACTCAGGCTGTCAGCTGAATGTTAGCAAACAGCTTGAGTTTGTACATTTGACTCAGATAAGAGAAGGTCAAGAGAGGTAAAAAAAATAAAAAAAGAGCGTGGAGGAGGAGGAGGAGGAGGACATCTGGTTTTCATACATCTGTCATTCTAAGAAACTATATGTTGTGATACTGGTTTTCAAGTCAGGAAGTAACTTCCTGTTTCTTTTCTTTTTTCCCTAGTATGCTGCTTTCTGCTCAATCAGTTATAACAATCTAAATCTATTGCCCGGCAGCAAAAAACATCTGCCAAGCACAGTGAGATCCAAAATGCTGCGTCCTCTGGTTCAAATGCTTCTATTTGGCATTTTTTTTCAAGTTTCAAAAGAATAATAAATTATATTAACAGCATAACAGTTTGAATGGAAATATTTGTTTCATAACAGAAGCAGTAAAGCTGCATGAGCTCCACACGTTGATCGAATGATCATGTTCTCCAGCATGATTTGAAAACGATCCAAAAAGAGCATCTTGTGCTTCAGTGGGATCCAGAACATCTGTCTGTACAAAGTCACGTGATCAGTGTCCCAGAAATAGTGCACATCTGCAATGTTATTTTAAAAAGTTCTTTGAATTTTTAGTTATAAATATAATTGATGCTTTCTTGGACTTAGACCATTTGGCATAATAATCAGCGTCATTTTTTTTTTAGATCATGACAAACAGAGACACTCCAAAAGGAACCGTTTAGGTTTAAATTGAACAATTTTGAGTTCTCCAAAGAACCTTTCTGTGAGAAGTCTGAAGGACATTTTAATATTCTAAATAACCCTTTTCCACTATTAAAGGACCTTTTGTCCAAAGGAAAGGTTAATAGATGTTCCTCAAGGAACCTGTAAAGAACATTATGTCCAGTTGTTTGGCTGTTAGTATGTTTTTGTATTCATTGCCCAATAAGCACTCACTCTTCCAATTTTCTTCCAAAGCAAATGAGCAGAGAACATGAAAGAGAGAAACTCGAGTCTGAAGACGCTCTTCACATAATTCACTAGTATGAGCCTGTTTGCCACCTCCAGCATTGCACTCCATTTGTTCAAGTAATGACACAGCAGGATCTAACAAACAACGCGAGCCCTGTCGATGTCTTCAGCATGTGTGTACACCGAGTGAGAGAGCATGTACGGATGTTTATATATGTGTGAGCCGTGCTGATGTAAGCGGGCAGTGAGTAATGAAGTGATCTGAAGAGTAAGGCATGTGTTCCTCGGGGAAGTGTTTAAGCAGGCTTGAGAGCGTTTTGCTGATATGGGTGTTATATGTGCGGTAAGAGGATTTCATTGTGTGTTCATTGGCATTCTGTAACAGGTCAACTTTTATTTTGGTTTCGGCAAATTTCAGCTCTCAGCCAGAGATTTACTCTAGAGTAATGTCTTCTTTGCCAGGTAGATATCTTCCCACACATTTATGCTGTTACATGCTAACATTACAGTAAGCTACCGTTGTCGTCTGTTGTAATGCGCTTCTTCATTTCTACTGTTTCTACTATTAGGATTTGTCCAGTGTTGTAGAGTTACATTTGAAGGAGTAGTTCACCCCCCCAAAAAAAATCATAAAAAAAAAAAAAAAAACACTAAGTGGAATTTTATCATTATAGAGTGGTTGTGTACACACACTGCCAACACACATTTCAGTTCAAAAAGTGAATTTTGCATCTGATTACACCCTTAAAGCTGTCAAATTCACATCTTATAATTTCACTTTCACTTGTTTGTAGCTTGGCTAGCTACAGTTTCAGAGTAGCTTCCCACACAAGTAAATGACACAGTTAAATTATGAATTTTAAAGATATTACCCCTTAAACGGCTTAAGTGTAGTCAGCAACTTTTTGTTAACAACTAGCATTTGTAACTGAAGTAGCTAATAACAGTTTCAAAGTAGCTTTCCCTAACACTGTTAGTATTTGAGGTTCCTATCCATAAAGTTTGTCTGTCTACACTCTCTGAAGGTTTCATCTAATTAGCCTCACAAGAGTGTGTGCATTGTCTTCCATATAAAGCAGAGCCCTGCATGATGCACAAGAGGGAACAATATGCTTTGTTGTTGGTGTGAAACGATCACAAAAACCTTGGGAAGTTCTCTGTCCAATCATCTCGTTCACACCTAATTAGCCACAATAATGAGAACGCAAACTGACCATGAAAAAGTGAGTGTTGGTTCGCTCACTATGTTAGCGACACCTCTGCCATGTTTATGTAGCTCTGAATAATTCATCCCATCATCCTAGCACAGACTTTGGGGAATATAGTAAATACTAGTTATTAATTCTTTACATGCATATAACTGTTTGAGGAGTACTAAGGCTTGCTAAGGTTTAAAAATGCAAATGTAATGAGTGGTTAAGTGTTTGGATGGTTAGAGGTACCATTATTCACACATTCAGATCTCAGATCAAAACAATGCAGCTAGCATATACAACGAAAAGGAAAATTAGTTCAAAAATTGGTTGTACACCCCGACATTAATAGCTCTTTCCACTCATCAGGTGTCATTAATATTGGTGTGTAAAATGAGGGCGGTCTGGCTGATGGTTGGATCAATAGCTCTTTGTAGGCAGTAAATGGTTTGTTATGGTTAGACGGGCCGCAGCCAGTGTTCTGACCCCCTGCTACCCTACAGCAACTGTTTCCATTTAACACACACACACACACACACACACACATTTAAGTGTGTGTTTAATTGCACACATGTAGTCGCACAGACCCAACCTGGTGAAAATGCTGAAACCTCACTTAAAAGACCAAAAGAAACATGTTCTTAAGTCATTTTTGGTTCTCTTACTGTATTTTAGATGCACAGTTTGCATGATATATGTTTTTTTTGTCATTTTTTTTCCATTGGTGTAGGTAGATATTGGGTATTGAGGCACTTAAAAATTAACTTAAAATTTTTCCTGTAGCTTGGCTAGCTACAGCTTTCAAAGTAGCTTGCCACACACGTTTTAAAAAATATTCTATAGTTAAATTCTATATTTTGGTAGAAATTTTGTAAATTATGTTATCATTGTTCCCCCCAATTTTTGATTATTTTGAACAGTAATAGCACAGTAATATTCTGAAATATTATTGCAATTGTTCAACATTTTTTTAATATACTGTAAAATGTAAATCCGTCAGTGTAATATGATCTTTCAGAAATCACTCTAATAATGATTTGCTTCTCAAAAAAAAAAAAAAAACATTTCTTATTAATATCAATGTTGAAAACCGTTGTGCTGCTTCATATTGTGGTGTAAATTGTGATAGGTCTACATGCTTTTATTTTTTCAATTATTTGATGATTAGAAAGTTTAATTTGTTTATTTGAAACAAAAAAAATTATAACAATATACTGTATTTGTACAAAGTCTTTACAGTAATTTTTATTCATCAAGGAAAAATGAGTTAAATTGATCAAAAGTTAACTTCTTAAGAAAAAACCTTACTGACCCAAAACTTTTTAATAGTAGACTATACTTCAGAAAAGCAACTGCTCTGCGACTAATGTGCGGATCAGGAACGACTGTGAGCACGATGAACGACCCGTTTGTTTTCCAAATGGCTGGCATCTCTTTGGTCATGTGCCTTCAGAAGTCAACGATCATTCCTACGGGTCGTCTGAGAGTCTAGCCGTCTGAAAGCAGTCGGCCCTTCTATCGCACTTTCTTCATCCCGGCCTCCCTCTGACAATCCCTGAAGGCGACACATAAAGCCCATTCCCCAGTCCGTGGCTGGAGTCTGGTCTGGGACACAGACTATGATTAGGCCCTTCAAAAGCAGTAGCCGCGTGGGCTTCTGCTGCCTGATGTCCAAATTGCAGTGTCAGGAAATGTCAAGGTAAGCATTTGCTAAGGAAGAACAGCTGGAAGTGTTTTTACAGGAGAGACGAGTGAAGGGGCTGCGCTGTTTACAAGATTCCCTCATCCCCGCGCTCCTAACACGAACGCTCAGCACCATCTGCGTCTGTCCAGAGAAGAAATGTGTTTATCTTACAAGAAAGGAGATGCCGTTTCCTCCAGGGAAATGTCAGTTTATTATTGGATTTGTACATACTTGTAAATATTTCCTTGACACTCTAAATCAACATTTCCCTGGACATTTGATTATCTGGATGAATCTCACTAGTCCATGTCCAGGTCACAGTTCACCACAACATTATATAATAATGTAAATAATAAATATAAATATTACTTAAATATTAGAGAAAAAAAAAATAATGTATATACATACAACATTATGCCTTATTTGTCTCCCCAAATTCTCATTACTGCAATTCATCTGAACATTTCACTTGTGTTTTATTATTATTATTATTAGTAGTAGTAGTATTATAGGGAATCAAGTATTCTTACTACATTTTCACTACTTTTCAGTATAAATATTTTTGTTGTAAAAACAATATTTTATAGAAATGAACTACATTTACAGTGTAGGGTTTTTAATAATTATATATATATATATATATATATATATATATATATATATATATATATATATATATATATATGTATGTGTGTGTGTGTGTATGTATATATATGTGTGTGTATATATGTGTTTGTGTGTGTGTATATATATATATATATAAAATAATAGAAAACTTGAAATTTGATTACATCTAAATTATATCTATACAGAAAGTTGTAGCTAAAGTATTCCTTGTAAATTGTAAATGTCTTTTTATATATATATATATACACACACACAGTATACAGTATATGGTGTTGTAATAAATATTTTTACTGTAAAAAAAAAGTAATTACAAATTTATGTTCGATTTTATTTACCATAAAAAAAAAACTAAATCATGGGCTGCTAGATTTTACACTTACTGGTGACATTAAGTGAAACTGGGATGGTGAACTCAGACCTGCCTAATAGCCGAGGTCCAGATGAATGTGAATAGTGCATTTACATTTCAGGAGGTGACAGCTATTCTCATGCGCAGCAGGCCTGTAGTCTAACGTGCGTCTGCCTTACGACCCCCAGCCTAGACGCTCCCACTGTTCACCTCAAAGATGCTGAAGGCCTGAAATCTCTGATATCGTGGGTGGTAACTTCAAGACCTGTCTAGACCTCACATGTGATCCCCTCGGGCTCTGAATAGAAACCAGTCTAGGTGAAACGGGTGGCACACTGGCTTTTGTTAATGAAAGTGCTGTTGTGTTTGGAGCCAACGTGATCATCAAGAGAGGCCAGGCTATGAAAAACACATGAGAGAAAAAGGTTTGCCCAGCTGGACCACAATTACAGATCCTCTTAAAAGTATCAAATCTAGGCGTTCAAACCCAATCCATCTACGGGAGAGCTTCTGTTGTTCTCTTTTAATAGCTTTTACTCTCTGTCTCCGCAGCAAATCTCTCTTCATGGGTGGTGGAGGGTGTGATTGACAGTCATAATTGCGTAGATTACTGCAGACAGACACTGAGTTGTGAGCAGGAGACCATGATTAAAAGGCCTTGCACATTTTGAGGTCTGCTCAAATGAGAAAAATTAGCTTCCTGAGTGTCAGTTTTAGTGATAGACTGATATATTTGCTATTTTGACTTCAGTGGCATCAGATAATAACTGTGTTGGTCCAAGTAACACAGAAGTTTTTCAGGATCTACTGAGAGTGGATGAATGTCTTTGTGGCATTTTGAATAAATATGTTTTCTAAAATAAATGTTCTTTTCAATTGTTTTCACCAAGTTTGGGTAAATCTGATTTGTTGTCATAAATTGTTAATATTATCCATCATGCTCTGAGATAGCTGCCCAATTATTTGCATCATTCAGACAAAAGTGCAAATGTTTGTAGTTTAAATTTCAATGATTTTCTTAGTTTGAAGAAATGCAATTGTTTTACAGGCACAGATTTTATCAGTATTCAGTTATTGTCACATTGAAAAAAAATTGAATTTAATAATAAAATAAAAATTAAAAGTGATTTTTCTTGAAGTAGTAAATACATTTTTGTTGTTATTGTGGTGTGTTTTACAAGAAAATACTATTTCAGTCTTTCTACTTCTGAACTTCACATTTCATTCAATGTGATACTTGCCATATCTTTGTAATTATTTGTGAAATTTAATAGCAGTTACTGAGGGAAAATTGTTTTTAAGTGTTTGTAATTTATTACAGTATAAATTAAGTACAGTAGTCATTAATACAAAAGAACATAACTGTTGATAATAATGAGAGCGATTTCATTTCTCATGTTGCATAGCACTGAATATTGCCACAGTAGACACAAGCTCTTTACATTTGTGTTTTCAGGCTTGTGAAAAATACATAAGCCATGTGAAACAACATATATTATATGTTTATACACTACTGTTCAAAAGTTTAGGGTCAGTAAGATTTTTGTTTGAAATAAATTGATACTTTTATTCAGCAAGGATGCATAAAATTGATCAAAAGTGACGGAAAAGACATTTATAATGTTACAAAAGATTGTTATTTTTAAATGAATGCTGTTCTTTTAAACGTTCTATTCATCAAATAGGAAAAAAAAACAAATTCTCACAGTTTACACAAAAATATGAAGCAGCACAACATTGATAATTATAAGAAATGTTTCTTAAGCAGCAAATCCGCATATTAGAATGATTTCTGAAGGATCATGTGACACTGAAGACTGGTGTAATGAAGCTGAAAAGAGCAATAAATTACTTTTTAATATATATTCAAACTAAAAAACAGTTAACCTATTTGAAATTAGAATAATAATATTTCATAATATTACTGTTTTTACTGTATTTTTGATCAAATGTAGCAGCGTTGGTGAGCAGAAGAGTCTTCTTTTAAAAGCCTTACAAAATCTTACAGACCCCTAACTTTTGAACAATAGTCTTTTTTTCATACAAAATGTTTGTTTTTGCATTACGCATCATCCACGCCACTGGGTGTCAGTATAGTCCAAGATTGTTGTCATATCAGCTAGTGCAACATGCACAAAAAATTACAGAGTGCTCATTAAAATGGCAAAACAAAATTTTTTGAGCCCAAAAAATTTTCAGTCCCTTGGATAAATTCTTCCTCATTGTCTTTTTTTTTTTTTTTTTTTAGGTTGAAATGTTAAATCAAAAGCATGCAGTGGGTTCTGAGCTTCTGCTGCAGCTGTTGAGAGTCTCAGTAATAAATGTGTCTGGATAAAGACCAGCGTAAACCCCAATCTGCCACCGCATTGCTTTATTCCAAGGTCCCATCTTTTCTCGTGTCATTTATAGATCCTCTTTTGGTACATTCGCTGAAGTTCATTAGTTCACAGCCATTGTGCTTCAGATTTGTAACGTGAATCCCTTTAGGCCTCGTGCGATGAGATTCTGTGGGTCTTTAGGCCTTGCGCGCCAATAAGCTCTTTTTCATTTTGGTGTATAGAAAGCATGAGGATTGGGATTTCGTCGGTGTGGATTTCAAGCTAGAAAGACAGAGAGGATTAAAACGGGAATCCCTCGAGGAAATGCAGATAAAATGCATCGCGGGAAGAACTGGACGGAGAAATGAAAGGAGGGAGGCTGGGCTGGCGTTTGGGCACTTGTTCTTGCCAGTCCTGGCATCTGATGGAGCACAATTACACGCTAGATTAAGGGGCTTGTGGAGATGCGGGGGATTGCGTCCCTCCCTCGGGAGGCTGGGTTGGGGATCTCTAGCGGTCTTGCTGTGTGTCGCTGGCGCTCTCTGGCACTGCTGCTGTCGGTGCCTTTGGAGTCCAGGTTTGTGAGCTCAGACACAGGCTGGTAGCCTAGCAACTGTTTGTTTGGGTTTTCAGTCGTGGCGGTGAAGGGACTTTTTCATATACGATTGTTTTGGGTTCCTTTATACACCCTATGCACTTGAATACTCTTATTATATGAAATTATATATATATATTCTCTGTACGTATCATATACAGTATAATATGTGTATACACACTATTTGTGTGTTCTTGTCTTATCAGAATATGATTACTTTATGAATATGACTAGCCTACTTCATTACTTTATACTTTCAGTTCAATAAGTTTCTTATTGAAGTGTGATGATTGAGCTGTAAATTATAGTTTTGACCTCTGTCGAAGCAGCACATGTCGATGATGTTACTGTTGCTGTTCTCAGCGCTGGTCAGGATGGACCAATCACAGTCATTTGTGATTTCCAGATACGGATTTATTCATAATTTCACGCAGTAGAGAGTGAAAGACATCTGCCTGCGTCCACAGTCTCCAGAGCTTCTCCATGTACTCCCTGACATCTGCTAGCTGGCTCTTATGAGAGCACGCTTTGGAGATCTCACACTCTTCTGGTCTGATTTATTAATGCCACGCTGTATGGCGTCATCAGTCACTGTCAGCTCCTTCTCTTTCATCCACCCGCTTTTATCTGTGTGTGTGCGTTTGCGAGGGTTGCGATGTTAGGGTTAGTGAGAGGATCTTTTGGGTTTTTGCATGTTTCTCCAGAACCGTCTTCTGACCTTGTCTGGTCTTGTCAGAGACAATTTACACCTTTGTTTTTGGTCAGTGTTAGAATGCATCCTCATATAAAGTAACAAATCATATAAACTACTCTCATATAAGAGACACTGAGAGACCGCAGTGCAAACAAAATCACATTTTCTAGTATTCCAGAAAAATATCTAGTGCCATCTTAAAAGCAAAATAGTCCAGTTAATGCAACACGGTTTACAATATCATCAAACTGTTCTTGTCGCAGCTGTTTTCTTTGGAGCTTCATCAGCGTTGCCTCTCATGGCCTGTGGTTGTCTGTGGATGTGCTTTGAGAAGTAAAACCCTGTCATTTCAGCTCTGTCGACTGTTTTTAGTTCTGTTTTTAGACAGGGGTGCAGTGAAGTTTGTCTGCAGACCTACAGAGCTGCCCAGATCCTCAGCACTGATCATTCTAGAAATGATTCTAACCAGTAACAGTATAGATTAGCAAAACGCTGCTTTGTTGTTTATATGGTGTTGTTTAACACTCAAATGTTCTAATGGTTTACAGTGACAGTGATTTGTGAAGGCAGCACAAATCCATGTCATTCAGTTTTCTGTGGAAATAAGGAAATTGAGTTGATTGTCAGAGACTGTTGGTGATCAAAGTTGAACTTTTATTCCCATATGCTCTGTGATGTGATGCGCAGCTACCAATGAGTTCAGACAGCATTGCTCATGTGATGCTTCAGCTTGATTCAGATTGAGTAGGAACACAAGCCTGCAAATAAGTTTGATTGATAATAATGATTCAGCGAATCATTTGAGTCAATACTGGTCCCAGATATCACTGTGCAGCATTTTGCATCTTGTTTATTTATTTTGTGGAAAAATTAATGTTTTTTTTTTCTTTATTCTGTATGTATTTATATTTTTTTACATCATTCATTGACAGATCAGTTGTGTGGCAGATAAAAAGTAGCTTACTCTAATTTATTCAAGAAAATACCTCACAACAAATATCCCACAGGATCACAGGATACTTGATCAAAGCTACAGCAAAAATGGTAATAATTTGAAATATTTTTACAATTTCAGAAAACTTGTTACTATTTGAATATATTTAAAAAATGTAATTTCTTTCTCAAAGCTGAATTTTCGGCATCATTGCTTCAGTCTTCAGTGTCACATGATCCTTCAGAAATCATTCTAATATGCTGATTTGCTGCTAAAAAAACACATCAAATTACAATAAATGTTTAAAACAGTTCATAATTTTGTGGAAACCGTGATGTATATATATCCTAATTCCACCAAACTTTTCAACATTTCAGTTATGTACTACTTTAGTGTTATTTTGTCACATTGCACAACATTTTCAATGTAAGTGTGAACAGACAAAATATTTCCAAAGTCTTTGGAAACTGGGTTAGAACAAGTTGTTAGTAACTCTTAGCTTGGCAAACAGCTATTTCAGTGTAGCTTAAAAGAGTTATGTGTATGCCACCAATAAATAAGGTATCAAAATACTCTGACACAGCCCGGCGGCAGCAGACTGTTACTCTAAAGAATAATTGGCTTGATTGTGCAGTGCAGGAAGCTGCAGGTCTCTGCCCCACTGCCGCAGGCTGAGTTATGAGGGGCTGGACGTCCCGTTTGATCCGGCGCTCTCACACGCACACACGCCTCCTGGAATACACCGTAAATCCAGAAAACATGCTAATTTTCATAGGCTTTTTAAAAAAAAAAAAACACTAGCCTCGGGTCACACACACACACACACACTGCCACAATGCTGTGCATATAGAAGCAAATAGCCTGTGTTACGAGTCTCGTAAAGTGTCTTTTTTTTTTTCAAAACTCATTAGGAAAAAGAATGTGTGCTACTTTCCAGGTGTTGGTTAGCTAAACAATGTGTAACGTTTTCTTGCCCAAACAAGATACAGTACACAGACATATTTGGATAACTGCGTTTATGACTAAGATACACGTTTTATTAGGCAAGCTAGCATTGTAATACCTTGGTTGTTTGGACACGTACTTTGAAGCACCTTGGATACGACAGATATTGTTGATGCTTTAACACCGATAACTTAGTATTTGCCCTGACTGTCATAAAAATTAAAATGACAGAAAGACCGTGAAAGCCTCATAGGGTATTAGGAGGACATGGGAGTATTATTCAATATGATTTTACATTAGTAACAATAACTAGCATATTTTTTGACAGAAACTGTTCTGTGGTAATTTTTTTTATGGTTAACCTTAGCAGGCAAATTTGTGCATGACGTGCAAATGTGTGTATGCTCATGTAATCTTTCATTGAGCGGTTCTGGAAAAGCATTCAGTGTTTCTAAAGGCTTGGTGTGTTTTTTCAGTGTCTTTTAACTGGCAGATACTGTCATCTTTATCTTGCTTGCTGGGGATTTTAAAACCATGTTCTCTGTAAAACCGCTTTAAGATTATTTATTGTGCTGGGAAAATGCTATACAAGACCTGAATGTGGTTAATATTTTGTTGGTAATTAATAAATGAATTACTAATTTTTAAATATTTATTTTTTAAGTAGTTGTATGTCTGTGTTTTATGTATATGTAGATATGTGTGTGTGTGTGTCTGTGTGTAACTTTAATAAGCCTATATATGTGTATATGTAATATTATATTAATTTATTTATATATATGCGTGTGTACATTACATTATATAACATTACTGTTTAGTCACATAACAGACTCAGACATTTTACAAACTGGACTTCAGGGAAAACCAAAAAGAAATGCCACAAATGTGAAGAATATGTTTCCATTTAATTCATTTAATCATCATTGCACACTCGTGTTAATTAGAAATCTGAAGATTCTGTTGATTCTTTTAATCTCAATCAAAGTGGCACTGCTTCTAAAGATGCAATTAGTCCCTGACGAGCTAATTAATCTCTACGAACGCATCCATTCTCATGTAGGTCAGCAGCATCCTGTTGTAGATCATTAGAAGTGTGCAATCATCGTCATCGTCGCTAATCAGCTTCTCTCTTTTGATGGATGATTTATTTATCATAGCTGAAGTGATGACCCCAGCTATAAATGGCATCATTGATGATCATTAAAAAAAGATGAGGTGTTTGTCAGCTCGCTGGACTCTTGTAGGGGTTGTTTTTGAAAAAGATCCTGGTAAATGTGCACCCTTTTTAAAATATTAGATTTCATACCATTCACTACTCACCAGTTAGCTCACATAAACAAATGCACAAATAATGTGAATAATGCAAAAAGGCTTATAGTTATTTGAAGTACAAATTATTGATTCCTCTTAAACTTTAAATCAGTAGAGTATACATATATAATGTATATAACATATTTTTGATTTATTTATTTGTTTCAAAACCAATTATTTATTTATTTATTGTATTGGCTAACTAGATACCACAAAATCTGTCCCTTTTTTCTAATTAATGTTAATGATAATTAACATAATCATTACTTTCAAAATTAATCATTATGTAACCATTTCTTGAGAAATTAATAGCACACTTCTATGTTTGTTTCAGTTGCTTATCTCGGAGATATTGCGCTGGATGAGGAAGATATGCGCATGTTTAAAGTGGACCGCATTGTGAATTTAGCAGAGAGAACAGTCACAGTTCTGAATCACACAGATGCGGGTAAGTGTGCATGTTTGAGTGCATGGGTCTGCTTTATATATACTTTGTGTCAAGCTTAATTGGCAGTCAGAGATTCAGGAAGAGAACTTGAAGCCATACGTTATCGAACCAACAGAGAAATGCCTGTCGAGAAACAGTTCCCACATTCCCAAACAGAACAACACAGGCCGTAATGGAACAGGCCCTTACAACTTTGCAAAAGTGGGTTTGCATTTATTTAAATGTAAATGTAAGATAAGAAGTTGATATGTAAGCTTTCTCTCTCTGAAACTCAAGATGATGATGTTCCAGATGACGGTTTCCTAATTAAACCCTCATGTTGGAAATGGTAGGTTCACTTTCCAATGAGACGGATACAAACAATACGGCGTCCCATCGCAGGAAGAGGGCAGCGACGTCCAGATCTGAGAGGGTTTGGCCCGAGGGCGTCATTCCTTACGTCATCAGCGGGAACTTCAGCGGTAAGTCATGTACACATGCACAGCTTTTCATGCTTAAGATTTGGTCGAAAACAACAACATGTGATTGATAACATCTGTTTAATTATTAATGGTTATAGTCAGAGCTGGGTAGATTACTCACATATTGTCGTTTATTACTTGACGTAATCTAGGTTACTCATTTTAGGTAATGTATTCTGACTACTTTTTAGATTACTTTTTTTAATCAAACTTGTTTTAAACTTATCATATTGAAATAAAAAATAAAAAAGAAAGAAAATAAATTCCATCTTTTGAAATCAACGTCATAAATGCATTAAACATTACGTTAGGTCAGGGTTTCCCAAACTGGGATTTTTGTAAAATAATAACAATAATAATAATAATTAATTACATTAAATAATTAAATATAGAGCTTTTCTAAGCATTCAAAGCACTTTTACATTGAGAGGGGAAATCTTCTCATCCACCACCAGCGTGGAACTCTTCTGTGGAACTCAGTTGTAAAAGAACTGCTTTACATTTAAAGTAATTCAAGATGAAATGGTGTTTTTCTTAAGTCATGTGTTGTCTTGTATAAAGCAGCAAAAGAGCCAGAACAAAATAAAACAAATAGGTGCATGACATTCCTGGTGCAACTGTACACAACGTTAGTGAATTAATTACTCTTAGTTCAATCGAAACTATTTTAAGACAACAAATGTACAAGTTTGATTTGCAAAACCTGATGATTATTTTCTCCAGCATGATTTGATAATGATCCAAAGAACATCTTGTGCTTCAGTGGAGTCAAGAACATCTGACCGTCACGTGATGAATCACATGATGCCAATAGCTGCATCCCAAATGATGCACTATACACTATGCACTTATACACTATATACTTATGCACTATATACTCAACTTAGTATGTGTATTAATTTTATAAGCTTATTTTGTCATTCATAATCATGTCTGATAGCTCCTTACCCTCTGCTACATAATTAAATCTCCGACAGTTGAGTGCATGAAGTGACTAAAAAATTCCACACTTCATTTGTTTTTCGGTTATTTAAGTGTATCATCTGGGTATTTAAAGTGCACCTTTGTTTTTGAATCGCACTATTTACACTACAAAACTGCACTAAATACATACTTACCAGGTTTCAGTTAGACTTTAAATGCATGTGATTTGTATGTGAAAATTTTTTTTTTGGGCTGACTTTGCAAAGAAAACCACAATATCATGACATATATTATTACAATATTGTTATTTTACACTTTCCCCACCAGCTTCTTTTTTTTTTTTAAGTTGCCAGTTACCGCCAGCATTTTTGACGATTTTCACAAAAATTTAATGGAACCTGGAATACTTTGTTGTATGAATATCTGAACATGCAATATGTCAAAAGAAAGAACTGAGCCTCTGTTTTAAACAAAACATACAAATAAAGATTTATTCAAGCTTCATGCATTCTTTTTTGAACATTGAACATTTGATAAAAAAAAATATATTGGCCTTATACCATTTCCTGGATCAACATTTCATTCGGTAACATTTGGCCATTTTGATGCTGTTTGTTTGATCACGTTATTTTACATATGCATCTGCTTACATATGCCATTGCTTGTTTCTACTTCTTCGCCATGTTTTGATCCAGGGATTCAATATTCTTTCAGAAGATGTGTAATAGCACCTTCTAGCGTTGACAGTGAAAACCCAGAAAGCTGGAGTATTCCATCAATGGCAGGGAAAGAAATTAAAACTAAAATTACTTATACTATGAACTAGATTTACTCTTGTTTGACAATTTTTGTTGGCAAAATTGCATCACTTTCATATGAATCCACATGAATTGGGAATTCTGTGTGGAATTGATATTTCTCAACAGGTTCAAGTCATCATGCAAATTTGCTGCATTGACCAATAGAAAACTGCTTGGTTTGAAAGTGACAACTATCTGAGCTGATAGTGGTCGTTTTTGTCCAAAAGAAATCACAGAAATGTCTCCGTGCCTTAAAGTTTGGTCGCCCTGCTCACTGCTAGTCCCGTGTGTGTTACAGGAAGCCAGAGAGCCATATTCAGACAGGCCATGAGACACTGGGAAAAACACACATGTGTGACGTTCATCGAGAGAACAACAGAAGAGAGCTACATCGTCTTCACCTACCGGCCGTGTGGGTAAGTGCAGTGTTGGGAAGGTTACTTTGGATATGTAATAGGTTACAGATTATAAATTAGCCTATTCAAAATGTAATAAGTTGCATAACGATTTCAATTGATTTTTTTAAAGCAATGTAACTGATTACATCTTGTTACTTTTGATTACATTTCTAAATTTCGAAAAAAAATTTTTATAACATACTATTTCAGTGTTTTCAAATGTTAATCATTTTCAAACATTTAAACTATCGAGGGTTAACCTTACAGTAGTACTCAACATGAATTATGTGCGCTGCAAATTCAAACAAGAAAACCAATCAAAAGCATCACAATAGCATTGCTTAAAGGGTTAGTTCTCTCAAAAATGAAAATTAGCCCATGCTTTACTCACCCTCAAGGCATTCTAGGTGTATATGACTTTATTCTTTCAGACAAATCCAATGGGAGTTATATTAAAAAATTATCCTTGCTCTTCCAAGCTTTAGAATGGGAGTAGGCGGGTGTTTTTTTTCAACAGTCCAAAAGACGTCAAATAAAGTATGCGCATTCATAATAAAATGGGCCTCCCACAACTCCGGGGGGTTAATAACGGCCTCCTGTAGCAAATCTGTGTTTTTGTAAGAAAAAAAATATTTAAAATGTTTTAAACACTTTTCTCTCACAACAGTCATACGTGCAAGTCATTCCGGCAGATGACGTAGGATGTATGCATTGCACATGCGCCTCTGAGATATTCTAGTCTTACGAGTTTGTTTACAGGAGCAAAGGAAGCATAGTTTCCTTACACTTTACAAAAGGAAAACATACTCTATTACTAAGTAACCTTGGTTCCTTGAGATACAGGAACTAGTACTGCGTCTGCTAAGACGCTATGGGGAAAACTCCTTTTTCTCCGGTGACTGAAGCCTTTTCAATAACGCAGTGTAACTGCTTGGCCATTCGTTTGTGCAGTGAATTAAAAACAAACTAATGGCCCGGCAGTGGAGCTGCACAAGCCTATGGCAACGAAGCCCACCAGAGCCAGCCAGAATGGGTGGGGCCAACTGGCTATATAAGCCGGCATTCCGCCATAGGATTCTTAGGTTACTTCAATTGAAGCGACAACTGAGTTGTGCAGCTACATGGCACAGCTAGCAATGCAGTACTCGTTCCCGTATCTCAGGGAACCGAGGTCATGTTAGTAACTGAGTATGTTCCCTATCAATACTTCACTCGAACTAATTCTGCTAAGAAGCTATGGGGAACCAGTACAATCCTGCCGTGCTATGCTAGAGGAACGACTAATACTTGAACTTGCCTTAAGCACCAAAAGGGGCCCAGAGGGACCAAGTATTTTGCAGGGAAGCCCCGCAGGAGGCAATAGGGCCAAACTCATGGAGGTCAGCCAGGCCTGAGTAATCGTTCCAAGAGAATTCAATACAGCCTCAGAACTCAGTGAGGGCCAAGAGCATACAGGAAGAAGGCAAACGCCTCAAGAAATGGTTTGTCATATGACAAGAGTGAGCCCGTTTATGCAGACAGGACCTGGGCCTGTAAGGTCGGGACGTACAGATTATAAAACCTGGTAAACGTGGACAGCGAGGCCCAGCCAGCCACTGCACAAATCTCTGCACACTGCTAAACCAAGCCCAGGAAGAGGGGACACCTCTGGTTGAGTGGGCCCTTACTCTCATGGGGCATTGTAGGCCCAGAGAAGAGTATGCTAATGCAATTGCATCAATTATCCATCTGGAAAATCTCTGCTTCATGACTGGAAACCCTTTGGTGCAGCCACCGAAGCATATAAAGAGCTGTTTCGACTGCCTGAATGGGGTGGAATGACCAACATAAACTCTCAACGCCCTGCCGGAGCAGAGTAAATTCAACTCTTGGTCTTGCTCCAAAGAAGGAAGCGCCGATAGATTTATTACCTGTGCTCTGAACAGAGTAGAGAGCACTTAGGTACGTAACCATGCCTTGGCATCAGGATGACTTTAGAGTCGCTGGGCCCGAATTCGAGGCAGGTGGGGCTCACAGAGAGTGCCGGGAGATCTCCCATATGCTTTACCAATGCTAACACCAGTAGCAGAGTGGTTTTTAGCATCAGGGAACAATGGTCAATGGTCTAAAGGTTCCTTAGAGCCCTCAACACCATGAGCAGATCCTATGTAGGGACGGTGTTGGGGTGAGGCGGATTGAGCCTCCTAGACCTCTTCAGAAAATCCATTGGCCAGCTATAGAATGTGAGATGCTGCTATAGATGCTACATAGAGCTTGAGCATGGAAGGGGAGCGACCCTTATCCAAAAGCACTTGGAGGAAGAACAATATGTTGCAGGAAACTGGGTCTGTGCCACGGCTGTACACTAGGCGGAAAAGACAGACCATTTAATGGCATAGAGGCATCTTGCCTATAGATGGTGCTCTATCCTGAAAGATTGTATTTAGTACGCTCTGTTCGCCTGAGAGAGGAGTCCTGTCTCAGGGGGATGGGCCACAGGGCTGCTGAGAGCAACCAGGACTGCTCTGCGAACCAGTGTTGGTTCCTTCAGAGTGTGGCCACTAACAGAACCTTGTTTCTACCAGAATGAAGAGGCGCTTCGAGGAGAGACCTGGCAATTTATATAGGACACCACTGTCATGATGTCCGAGCAGACTAAAACGTGGTGTCCCCTTAGGTCCGGCAGAAAGGTGCGAAGGCCCAAACATACTGCCGGCATTTCCAGGCAGTTGATGTGAAGCCGAACCTCCTCTTTCGACCAGTGGCCAAAAGTTGGTTTGCCATCGCACAGTGCTCCCCAACCTGTTTTGGAAGCGTCTGTCGAGACGACTTTCCTTCTGCAGACCATTTCCAGGGGCATGCCCCGTTCCATCCACTGAGGGTCTTTCCAAGGGGCAAGAGCTGCTATGCAGGCCTGTTCTGCCTTGATAGGAAGGCATCCAAGATGCCAAGTGTGGGGTCGAACTCATGGTTTCAGCCATTGCTGAAGGGGCCGCATGCTAAGCAGGCCCAACTGAAGTACTGGAGTACTCGTAGCAGACGAGGTAGGGGTGGGTCTGCCTTCATTGAAGAAGGCGAACCGCGAGCAAAGCAGAGCGAGACATAAACTCTCGTAGAGAGCGGTCTGTCTCAGTAATCACGGCCTCAGTTTGAGCATGGCCCAAGCGGCGCGCTCAACTCAAAGCTGTCAGCGATATGAATCATTGGTGACAGCATTCTGCTCCGATCCACTTAGAAGGATTAAGCCACTTGACAAATGAGGGGCCCTGATCTTCACGTGTAAACACTTTGGGAGATCAAAGAGCTGCGTGAAAAGTGACGCACGCGGGGGCTTTGCTGGAGTGAAATCATTCAAGTCTAGGGTTGGGAACCGAAAACCAGTTCTTATTTAGAACCAGTTCTGTTTTTTGAAAAGAACTCCAACTTTCATAACTGTGCACGTTGTTTTGTCTGATTGTACATGTACCGGCAGCGCGCAGCACCTGCCACCACTAAATTACATTATATTTGTCCCATATCATCATTAATATACATACTGACTTCAACTTGGACCACTAAGGGTGCTTTCACATCTCTAGTTCGGTTCATTTGGTCCAAACCAAGGGCAAACAATTATACATTGTAGCATTTTTCAGCTTTTTTGGTTCCTTTTCACACCACGCTGATTGCTTTGGTCCGAACCAGTTGAAACGAACCAAAATGCAGTCACATGACAACATCCACATCACTCATTGTCCATGACGTATTTCCTAAACTGCTTTTCGATTGGTCAGAATTTACGTGCGGGAAAATTCACACATAAGAGGAAAAGCCAGCAAACAACACGGAGACAACACAACTATGCAGAGACGACTGGGCGGGCTGGTTTTGTCCCTGGCCATAATCTATTACATTGTTTGTATACACCACAATATGCAAACAATACATTTCTATAATGAAGCGCGGATGCGGCTTGAAAACAACGTTCTAATGCACTGCAAATGGCGAGCGGGCATCGCTCGTAACGTCAAGCGGAGGCGTGCATTAATCCACGAGCTGCCATGCTAAAGTGCAAACTGTCAACAAACACTTCCTCATCCCATAATGCACATCGCAGCTGACTACGGCAGCTGGTTTAGTCCAAAAATAATCAGTACTTTTTGCAGTTGGGTCTGTTCGAGGTCGGATCACGTTCTCACCAACAAACCGCTCCAGAATTCGTTAGAAAGCGTACCGATACCACCTCTTCAAGCAGGTCTCGGTACGCTTGTTTGGTCCGCCTTTGGTGTGCACCCGAGTGCGATTGCTGCTTTCACACCTGCCCAAACGAACCGCACCAAAGGGGGAAACGAACTCTGGTACGATTCAACCGAACTAAATGAGGCAGGTGTGAAAGCACCCTAAATAAATAGACTGCTATTGTTATGTAAGTATGAGGGTTAGATAGTTTAGTGTACAGGTGGAAAAATGTGGAAACCACTTATTGCATCACACCATCTCCTGACTACATTATTATTTGTAAAATACGGATTTTATGGAGTGTGTATACATGGTTATAAGGCCAACCAGCTTATTCCTGCTTGAAAAGCAAAATGTTATTGATAAAAAATGTCAACTTTGAAGCATATGCCGATTGATGGACTAGCATTACTCAACATTACTTACTACCATCCAGCAACACTACATTCAATGAAGGTAAAATAGTAAAAAAAAACATTGTGCATTTTTCCTTACCACTATTTTTTTAATTGTTTAATGATTTTAATGGAACCGGAACTGGAACCGTTAGGCAGAACCGGAACTGGAAAATTTCTAATGATTCCCAACCTTACTCAAGCCTGATCTCTCATTCCCGTGAGTTCACCGTTTCCTCCTCCTAGGTAACTGGGGGGAGAGAAACATGAGAGTGGGGGAGGCGGGGCTGCAGACCATCTCCGATATGAGAGCGAGCATGTGGGCTCTAGGCTTTTTAATATAACTCCCATTGGAATCATCTGAAAGAAGAAAGTCATATACACCTAGGATGCCTTGAGGGTGAGTAAAACATGGGCTAATTTTCATTTTTGGGGTGAACTAACCTTTTAATTAAATAGCCTTTAAATGGGGGTAGGCATTGTGCACATCAAAACAATAAGGCAAAACAATAAAAAAAATAATATTATTCAACATATCCTAGCTTTTTGCAGAAAATATTCAGATTTAACCCCTTTTGTAATCGTTAACATTTTCATAAGTAACTGTAATTTAATTACACATTTGTTCTCAGTAACTGTAATGGATTAGTTAAATTTATTTTATAATTACATTACGTAACACCATTACTCCCCAAAACTGGTTAAGTGTGCATGTTAGCGGATATGTGCAGTGAGTTTCACAGGGGTGTGTATTGTGTATGTGTCGGTGTGTCAAAGTGAGAGAGAGTTTCCGCAGCAGGAGGACGAAACCTTTGACTCTTCCAGGAAGGAATCAAGCTTGCTTCTCTCGCTCATGTGGAGCGTGTGTTTTTCACTCTTTTCTTTCTCTCCTCTTTCTTTTCAGTCTCTTCCTGATTTATCGCTCAAGTGGTTTTCCATCCGATCCATTCCTCTGTTCCAGCTTATCTGCTTTGTGTGCCAACAGATGGATTTGTGCGTTTATATGTGTGTTGGCTCTTGTGTCTTGACCTTGCAATTTCTCTATGCTTCGCTGAGGTAATACCAGCCGTTTGTGTCACACTGTTCGCCACGGGACTGTCACCTGAACATGTGTGTTTTAGCCATGCTCAATGGCTCCCCGTAGATGCTTCAGTGGCGTGGCAGAATTTCAGAGCCCATCTTGACGGTCACATCCGCTGGAGACAAATCAGTCCCCGGGATGCCGTGTTAGCACATCGGTTTTGCTCTTAAGCTGCTTCTGTCTGGTGGAAAACAGGATTTATTTTGCTCTCTTGAAATGCATGGTTGACCAGAGTTCACTACTCAAAGCTCCTCCACAGACCACACGCAATATTTAGAGAAAGTAAGCTGCAAAGATGTGTCGTTTGAACATCTGCATTTGAATATCAACACACATTCAGTGTTCAGCATCTCGGCCTGTAAGGATGAATGATTATAGAATATGTTTATACATATGTATGATTATTGGTCATTTACAAAAATGCTTCCATATGAAAATCTTAGTATCAAAATGCCTGTTAATTTCTGAGGTGCGGAGAGAGGGTGGAGGGAAATAAAAAACAAATTGCTCAAATTCACTAAAATACTAAATTTTGTAGGGTTAATATAGTACACTAAAGCTAAACTCATAAATATTTGTATTACTTAAAATGAAACTTGTTAACTGAAATACAATAAAATATATAAAAACTTTAACTTTAGCTAGTTGTGTAAGCAAAATTGGCATTTTCATTTAGATTATTTTGATGAACTAAAATACTAAAGTATAAACTAAAATAATTATAATACTGCTGTTATAACGTAAAAATAATGCTGATGTATTAAAAAGGATACAAGATGATAATAGATACAAGTCAGGGATTTTAATATGACAATTTCTTCATCGTTCAAAAACAGATGATCAGAGCTGTGCCATTCATATTCTGTTGGTCTAAGATGTAATAATATTAAACTTCTGGCTCTACACTGTCTCAGTGGTGTCCATTTTATTCCTCCAAATGAATTTTAGGAGAAACAAAGCTGGTCCCTGAAGTGAAATGTCTATTAAAGAGCAATAAATAATGTCTGTCAATCTGAGCGATGAAAGTTTCCTTTGGCAAATTTTCCAGAGCATACAATGTCTCATACTGCCTAAATTTATAAGCGAGATGAACACAAAACCAAACCAACGATTTCCTTGTTTACAAACGAAGAAGGAAAGTCATACTGACAGAGACAAATGTAACAGACTGTTTGCTTTCTCACTGTTTAAGCAGACGTGCCGTTGCGGTCGGGCAGCAAGGGGAAACTTCAGAAAATATAGCACTGTGCAGTCTTTGCCAGGCATTTCGGTTCTGTGTGGAAGTGCAGGGGGCCTTTATGTCCCACTGCAGGCCATGATGGGCACACAAACAGTGTAATGAAACATTAAGATTTTTTCCCCTTTACATGCGACAGTAGTTGCCAATGGGCAACCCATGCTTTGATGAGCCTGTGTGTGTGTGTGTTCAGGCGATTCCTGTCGTTCTGTGCAAAGTTCAAGGCAGAGTTTCTGGAGCTAGCCGCTGGCTGCTCCGTAATTAAAGACTGATCTTTTGCACCCACACAGGCTGCACATGTGGCTTTGTATGTGTGTGTGCACTGATCAGCAGATTTGAGAAAGGGATCGTTTGATTGTGTGTTTAGTGTGTGTCTTACCGCTGTGACTTCGCGCACAGACTCCCCTGTTTCTCTCTGGATTTTGCAACACATAGCTTTAAGCAAACGCACAAAACAAACTATGCATGACATTTTGTTTGAGTTCACGTTGTGTTCTGTTTCATTTTGTGACTTCGCTTGCTTGTGTGTTGTTGAGAGTTGACAAAAACATATTACATGTTGCAAGATAAAAAGAGTGTTTCAAACAGATTTAAAAAGGAAAGAGTCAATTATGATTTGGGTTAAATAAATTAAGCTTTATTTTATTAGTATAATGTGAAAAATGTATGTATTGATACATTGTAGTATTCCTTGTTTTACTAAATTTAATTTATGAAAAGTTTATTGAAATATCAAACATCGTGTAATGAAAATTAAATTAGATGTTGTTGTTTTACAGTAATTTTTAATGGAAAATGTGCTTAATTGTCATGAAAATAATGCAAAAATATGAACAGTCCTAAAAATATTAAGTTTATCCTTAGTGTGGTATTGTAGATTTATTGTAGATATGTATATATATACAGTGGGTACGGAAAGTATTCAGACCCCCTTAAATTTTTCACTCTTTGTTATATTGCAGCCATTTGCTAAAATCATTTAAGTTCTTTTTTTTTTTTTTCTCATTAATGTACACACAGCACCCCATATTGACAGAAAAACACAGAATTGTTGAAATTTTTGCACATTTACTAAAAAAGAAAAACTGAAATATCACATGGTCATAAGTATTCAGACCCTTTGCTCAGTATTTAGTAGAAGCACCCTTTTGATCGAATACAGCCATGAGTCTTTTTGGGAAAGATGCAACAAGTTTCTCACACCTGGATTTGGGGATCCTCTGCCATTCCTCCTTGCAGATCCTCTCCAGTTCTGTCAGGTTGGATGGTAAACGTTGGTGGACAGCCATTTTCAGGTCTCTCCAGAGATGCTCAATTGGGTTTAAGTCAGGGCTTAGAATTAGAACTATATTATTTAATATGTTTTAATGTTAAGATGTATAATTACTAAATATTAATTATTATATCATATCATATCATATATTTTAAATGATCTGTGATATAATAATAATTGTGTACAGGTGCTGTTCGTATGTGGGCCGGAGAGGAGGGGGTCCGCAGGCCATATCCATCGGGAAGAACTGTGATAAGTTTGGGATTGTGGTGCACGAGCTCGGTCACGTGATCGGATTCTGGCATGAACACACGCGACCCGACAGAGACGATCATGTCAGTATCATACGGGACAACATTCAGCCAGGTAGGAAAAACAACAGCGGCAGAATATCACTCACATTTGTGTGAAATGACTGTATTGAAGACTCTGTGTGCAGATTATACAACATCTGTTGCTAACTGAAAACTATCATGATGACAGAAAAGTGAGGTCAGCACTCCAGCTGCAATCATAAAAGACGATTTCAGTTTTCACAGAAGCAGTTATTACAGCATTTGCTTGGAACGGCACGGCCCACTTTATAAAACAAACTCTTGACTGCTGAGCTCAGCACAAATCCACCGCTGCACTCGCTTCTGATCAATGCTGGGCAAAACAGTGTTACTTTCACCTAAGACCTCATAACCCCTGACTTAATATACAGTGGCCTAGAACATATCGACACTTAAGACAAGTGCTTTTGATAGCAAAATATCACACTAAATGGCATTTATTTTAAAGAAATAAACCATACAGTAACACTTTACTTAAAGTCTTTATGCATAGTGCATTTATGTTCACTATCTAGGTTGTAATGCATTATATCTTTTCAGAAATAATTGTAACCAAAGTTAAAATGCATTATAAAATGCAAAGATTTATTGTCTTGTGTTTTAAAAGTGTAACAATAAATAGATAAGTATTATATTGTATTATAACTGTTGTTACAAGTATTATATAATACATTATAAGATGCATTAATGCATTAAAACAAGTGCTTAAAATGCTTTAAATAAAGTGTTAACTAACACACTTTTCAAAGCAAAACATTTCACATTTTTTTGTTTTGTTTTATATGATACACTCAACACCACAACATTTTGTGATGTTCTGTGATTATGAAACATTAGTGGATCATGTTGGTAGTTAATATGAATCTGTTCCCTCTGAAAGAACACCTGTGTGAATTTAAGCAGAACTGACATCATTCATCCACTAAAAAACACCAAACACCAGCCAAAACACTGGAGAAACTCTAGCGCTTGTTTGCAGAAGGTATTTGTTTTATGGTATTTTATATCGAATGCAGTGAAGCTCAGACCTTTTAAGTGTGAATTAACTGTCCAAATATGTGCGAGGCCCCTGTGCGCCTAGAAATATCTCAACCATGGCATATTTTGACTCCCGACCAGCTGTGCATCCGAGATCTGTCTGATGAAGAGCCCAACATTTTTCACACTTTTTAGGCAGCATTAATGAACAAGATATGCTGAAATAATGGCTGTCGTTAGACATCTGTGCAAATGGAGCTCATTACAGACTCATTATATGGCACAGAATGATTCTCCGCGGAGAGGAAGATTCATAAATAATGTCTGCGATTTTAAAAATTCACTGATGATAGAGGCTGTAAAAATATTATTTGTAACAGTTTTGCCCTTTTATTACATTAAATATTTTGAAGCACAATATTTAAGAGTCTTTCATAATAATTAGTGGCAGCAAACAGGAAATGAGCTGCTTGAGCGTGTGTGGTGTTACCATGTGAACCACCCAGGAATACTTGGGAATTTTCCCAATGCATGCTGGACACACAATGCTCTGATTTACTCAACATACTCTCTGACATAACAAATTTGAAGTATAATATGTCATAATAAACAGAATGATTATAATAGTAATTAATTAATAAATGTGATAATGCAATGATGAAAAAATCTTGTGAAAGCAGACAGCCTGTTTTGTTGAATGATCAGTATGGGCTCTTACTGTTGTCATCACTTCCTGTCTGAGTCGCATTCTTTGTTTCGTCTCATAGGACAGGAGTACAACTTCCTGAAGATGGAGCCTGGTGAGGTGGACTCACTCGGAGAGGTCTATGACTTCGACAGCATCATGCACTATGCTAGAAACACTTTCTCCAGGTAAGAACCTCTTAAGCATTGTCATATTTTAAATAATTTCCCTCCATATACCAAAATGTCCACCCCTTACTTAATCATAATTAATATAAAACACACACACAGACATGTTTGTTTCTGTGAACTGTGGGGACTTTTATTACTTTTATACTGACCAAATGATATTTGAATTAAATTGAAAAATTTTAATTAAAAATCGGTCATTATTTACTCAGCCTTGTTCTAAACCTATAAACATAATAAAAAATATGCACAAAAATAAACAGTGAAAGTGAAAGTGAAAGTGACGTGACATTCAGCCAAGTATGGTGACCCATACTCAGAATTTGTGCTCTGCATTTAACCCATCCGAAGTGCACACACACAGAGCAGTGAACACACACACACTGTGAACACACACCCGGAGCAGTGGGCAGCCATTTATGCTGCGGCGCCCGGGGAGCAGTATTGGGGTTCAGTGCCTTGCTCAAGGGCACCTAAGTCGTGGTATTGAAGGAGAGCGCTGTACATTCACTCCCGGACATTTAAATAAAGGCGCCTTTAAATAAAATGTATTATTACCATTAAATTTGAACTCCTAATCTCAAACCATTAGGCCACGACTTCCCCTGAAGTATCTTTTGAAGAATATTTAAGCAACGCTTGCAATGTAACAGTAATAATGGGGAAGAATATACATCACAATGATTTTAAATTTTAGGTGAACTGTTCCTTTAAGAAAATACATAGTTCTAATTGTTTGTGGGCAGCTTCACTTAGAAAGTGTTTTTGAATTCCACTGCACTTCTCTTTAATTATTTTTCTTCATAAACGTGCGAGGCGGATGTCTCTGACAGTTGCATCCGGTCTTGCTGTTTTGCAAATGTTAAAAAAATGCATTTCAAGAATCGTGTCTTTTATTCTTGTAACAGTCAAGATTCGAACAGCTCAGTTATTCACATTGCTTGATTGTTGCTCGTTTTTGATGAGGATTCCTCTTAGAGGTCGACCGATATATTGGTTTTGCCGAATAATCTGCACTGATATTTTTCCGGGCTGTGCCTGTTGCTGGAGCGGCTGAAAAGGGTCCAGTGTCATTATGCAGAGCGAGAGCGGCCTCTAGAGGTGGTAGTCACTGACACCTCGTGTTGTTTGTTTTGACCAAGCGGCAACGTTCCGGCCTCTCTCGTGAAACCAACAAGGAAGTGACGTAAACTGCAATTCATCGACTGCCAGCTGGAGGCTGGCTCCAAAAGGGAGTCAGTCCCATAGACTCCCCATGTTAAAATGCCCAACTTTACAGGAGAAAAAAATGTGTTTACAGCCTGGTACAAAAAGTGGTTTTTGTCTATATAGCTAATTTTGCCCTTCATGACAACAGTGAGGGGGGTAAATTTTTGTATAACTCATCCGATTAAATTGTATTAAGCCTTAAAGCTCTGCTTAATTAAGGGCGTGGCCACTTGAGTGACAGCTGGATCGCCGCTGCTGTCACTGCTGTCGAGCAAGGTGGGCGTGGTTTCATTAGCCAGCTCCCGCCTCTTTGCCCATTTTCGCTTTATCCAGGAGTGACGCACGGTGACGCACTGCCAAGATGGCGACGGCCAGCTCCGCCCACTTTGAGCTTCAAAAACACTCTTCAGAAACCTACAGGTGACATCATGGACACTACACCCATGTTTTATTACAGTCTATGGTTTTGACAAGTGAGGCTGCGTGCTGAACAGAGCGGGACACTTCAGAGACGGATTTAAAACCTGCCGCACCACAGAGCACCATTCACATAGTTTTCCAGTAAATTAAGTCATATTTGTCGCTGTTAATATATAAAATGACTTAACCGTAGGCTGTAAAATTTTGTTGTTTCCTTTTTTTAGCGAAATGCTTGTCTTTCTGTAGCTCTAATAAAGTATGCTTCTATCGGTATCGGTCAGTGTGGTCTAAGCTAGCTATCAGTATCGGTAAAATCCACTATCGGTCGACCTCTAATTCCTCTTTGCAGTCTTTTATGCTGAATGATGCTGTATTCAGCGCAGTCTCTCTGTGCTTCTTCTCATTATTCTCAGGGTGACCTCTGAGCGAGGCATCAGCAGTTCTGAGGCGGGAGGCTATCTGAGCATCTCTCTCCTCTTACACTCTTTCTGCTGAGCTTTCACAACGCTGCTATTGTGCTTCTCAGTGCCTGTCAGTTGTTCACAGAGCAAACTGGTCGGTTTCCATGTGTGTGGAAAGGCTTGGTTCAGATATCATCTATCCGTTCTCTCAGTGTCAGATTAATTTAATTAACTTCCTGATTCTCCTCATGCCTCATGATAGGATTTTGGATCAGAGTAACTGTGTAATGCAAGTTTGTGTTTGGCCAGATTTGAAACTTTATTTATTTATTTATTTTTAAAAGAAAAAATAGCATTTATTTGTCTGAAAAACACTAATGGAATGGTTTTCTCATCTCTGTGCCCCAGTGGACTGACTGACCTCTTTTTTCATTCTCAGATGAACACACACACACACACACACACACACTAAAACAATTCATTTCTGTTTATGACGTCTGTGAAACCACACGGTTATCCTGTAATTTAGCAAAGTGTACTCTGTTATCACCGTGGCTCTGGATTTGAGCAGAAAAAACTGGCTAGCTTTATGCTAAACACTGTTTGAGACACTTTCATTTTTCTTTTTTTTCAACAACCTGTTGTTGTTTTTGGAATTGGCGTTTTCAGTATTGTTTTAAGCACGTCAGTGCTCAGCTATGCCAAAATCCAACTGAAAACTAACCCAAATTAAAGTACTTTTTTTTTTGTGCTAATGATTATTTAAGTAGTATTTAATATAATCCTTAATATATCGGTATAATATACATAATATAAGTATAATTTAAGACTACAACCTTTTATTTTTAAACTAATACCTTTATTCATAAAGGATGAGTTAAATTGAATTTTTACATTGAATATATTCATTAAAAAAAAACATAGTTTACACATAAATATGAAGCAGCACAGCTGTTTTCATTATTGATAATAATAAATGTTTCCTGAGCAGCAAATCAGCATATTAGAATGATATCTGAATGATTATGTGACAGTGGAGTAATGATGCTGAAAATTCAGCTTTGATCACAGGAATAAATTACATTTTAAAATATATTCAAATAGAAAACAGTTCTTTTAAATCTTAATATTATTTCACAATATTACTGTATTTTTGGTTAAATAAATGCAGCCTTGGTGAACAGAAGAGATTGTAGTGTTTGTGTAAATTGAATTTTGGTTTTTGGCTACATTTAATCTTGAAGAAACACTACAGCATGCTATATACGAGGAAAATAAATGTTAACTGTAGATTGAGACGTCTTAGACTCGCTATCTCCATTTTCCTCTACACGAACTTTTGGATCATCCTCAAAAGGCTTTGCTGATGGGATTGTAGAATGTTATTCCCATTTTATGTATTTATCAAAAGTTTTTCCTGACTAGTTTTGACAGCAAACATTCCCCCAGAGCGAGCGTAACACGAGTCGAGGCACACGTCTATATGAGAAGAACCATCTGTTTCCTCTCCTTTTTTCCTCCTTTCCCCCCAATTGCGCTCTCCTATTCTGTTTTGGCATTTTTTATACATTTTTTACAAATTGCAGTTTTTTCATAGCCGTAGGGTTCTAGGTAGAATAGGGATTTTCTTGATAGTACCTGAGTTGCAGTGTTGTGAGGTGAAAATCTCTCTCAAATTATTTTTACCTTGAATTGTACTGTTGAAATGTTTCCGTTCGAGTGAAAAACCTGCCTGTTTAAGCCATTTCATAGTAAAGAGAGGAAATATGGAGTATCAGTTTTTAGTAATGCCTTTCGTATTCCAGTGAGTATTAAAGTGAGGATAGAAGTTGTATTTATTTGTTAGCAAGGACACTAAAGGACTGGTTTCCGTGTCTGTAAACCATCTTCTGGGAGTGTGCTGGAAAACTCAATCCCAGAGTTAAGTATAGCAGAACAGATATAGACACGGTGAACTCATCCAGGGCTTCCTCTCATTTCAGAGCCACCCATGATTATTAAATGATTACTAGATTCTCTGAGTTTATCATAAATACCTCTTCTCTTGACCCTCAGATGTTTTTACCCAGAAATGAAAGGGTAAGTTAGATGGATTTATGAGTCTTGGCTTTGTAATCAGGACATCAGAAAGCTCGCAGCAGCTTGAGAGAAGCTAACAGTGTTTGTCCACTGTCCTGTTGTCCTTTTTCCCATCATTCCTGCTGTGTTTGAAGAGTACTCGTACTGTAAATCTCCGTGGGAAGACGGGCTCTTTGATTGCACTTGTATCGGGAGGATTTCATGGCCTTCCCTCAGGTTTTTTTTATTTCCCCTCAAACCTTTCTCCTGGAGAAGCGGGTGAGCCTCCTAGCTTTTTGTCTGGGGCATGTTTTCCGACCTCCTCCTTTGTCTCCTGGCCCCCGTTCCACCCACCCTGCTCACAGAGCTTTTTCTTCTTCAAACTGGTACTGGCAAGTTGAGCCAAAAGCAAATAAAGAGCTTGCAGTATGTCTTCAGTGTGAGATGACACCAGCCCACACATCTACTGTTCAGCCCTGGACTCACAGACCCACAATAAGGCTGAGACCTGCCCAGGTCACATTTCACCACAAAATCAAAAGATAAAATAATATTTTACATAAATAAAATATTGTTTTAAGAGCATGATTTTTTTTTGTTTGTTTGTTTGTTTGTTTTTCAAGTTTGTGACATTATTTTCACGAGAATTAACCACATTTTCCTGATTTCCAGACTTTTTTTCGTAAATCTCATTATAGTGAATCTCATTACTTAGTCTTATTACTGTAATATACGTACTGTATAGCACACTTAATATAGTGATTTTTTTATTTTGATTTTAGCATTAACATTTTGATTAAAAATATTATCCAAATAATATTAAATAGGCCTAAATATTTTTTTTTTTTATTATTTGCCTTTATTGTTTTTAGCATTCAATAATTAAAATTCGATTTTTTTTTGTTTTTGTTTTTTTATTTGCATTTCAGAGATGCAAATTTGTAGAGGAAAATATGCCTAATTGTTATTGTAAAAAAAACAACAACAACAATAATAAAATATATTGTTGTAAATGAATTGTTTTACTATTTCCAATTATAAAAATTATGAAAAATATATTATTTTTTTCTTTGTGTGTAAGTATATGCCTAAAGATAAATTATTTAATTATTTACATTTTATACAAAATAATTTTTACTACAGTGAATATGGGAATATTATTATTTTTATACACATCAAATATAATGTAAGCTCTGTATGTACATTTTATAGTAGTGATACTACTATTGTTTTGGCAATATTAGAAAATATTTAGCAGAAACAGCTATAAACAACAAAAACAATAATAATAATAATTATTATTTTTATTTAAAAAAAGCTATTTTATTAAAAATTTTAAAATCAAAAATTAAATTGGTATTTTATATAAAAATAAATAAATTAAAAAAAAGTGTACTTTTTCGATTGAGTATGACCTGGAATTCCTCTTAAAAGCTTTCATGAGATTCACAGATATGGGGATTTTTTTTTTTTTTTTTTTTTTGGTCTCTTGTAGCTGTAAGTGTCTTAGATCTTTCTGATTTGAACCTGAAGACAGGACATATTTAAATCACTGCACTGTTTATTGATTTGAAATGTGGTTTGCATTTCTCTGCTGATTTCTCTCATATAAAGCTGTTAGTTGATGTCTGGAAACGCCATCCTTCCTTATTTGAACATGCCTGCTGTTGACTGGAAGGTTCCCATGGGAACAAACAAATGAGCAGACCCTCGCTGGCCACCGTCAAGTGAAAAGCTCGACGATAAACTAGCAAAGAGTGTCAAAGTACGAAAAGAAGGGCGAGAAAACAGACAGCTTTTTGATACTGAATCACTCTTTGCGGAACTGTGCAAACATTTTTTCAGCCTGAGCTAGCAGGACTGGAGAGCGGGGCATGTTGGAAAGCATTAATCTGTTTCATATTACTCAACATTTCTTTTGTTTATAGCTTACGTACAACCACATGATGTCATGACTTTTAAGGAATTGGCCTGGAGCGGCCAATCAGGAGTCCTGTGATGTCACGCAAGAGATTATTGTGCCGTGTGAGGTTGCCAAGTAGAACATGAATTCAGGTCATGTTTCGACTGCCAGTTTAGTGGTCACTCTCTGTCTCAGGCCTGCCGGATTTAGTGACTGTCCCAGGAAGGGTCATTGTTTTTCTGTCGTTACTGTGGAGTCATCAGACCTGAGGGGTTTTATTATGCTTTGAGTCATCATCATCCAGACTCCTGTTGATTGGTTTGATGTAACACAGTTGTACTCTTCCAGAGTTGGAAAATTTTGGTGATCTGCTCCCTTAAGCCACATTCAGCGGTGGTCCAGGCCAGTGTCCTGATGCATAACAAATAATCTAAAACAGGCCAAGCTAAGTCATTTTGGACATGTTTGGAAAAGGCTACAAATATACCTGAAACGTTTGTGGTCACAGACTTGTTTGAGACATATTAAACCAGATAAATGTTAGTAACCTAAGTAATCTGACTTCTAAATCTGTCAGTTTTATCACAAAATACAAACAGAAAAATATGGTTTTGACACTTTTTAATGTGGCATGACCGATTGCTGTAGCAGCTTCAGTTCAATCAACATGTGAACCGATCATCTCTTCTACTTGACTACTAGTTATAGCACCAAATAAACATGAATAAACATCAGAACGAATGCTGAAAGAAACAGAACATCTTACTGAAATGTCTCATGTAATAACTTGTAAACAATAATGCTTGAAAACGATGTCATGTAACATTAATTACCTCAGGAAAGACATGCCAAATCCATAAACTCGATAGTCAGCTGAAAAAAAGCCACAGCTTCCATGACTGCTTTCACGGATAACACAGCTTGGCTTGAATTCCCTTCGGATTGTTGTCTGCTCCACAAATGACTTTACAGCCTGTCAAGTCCTAACTGCCACATTGTGTACATCTGCTGAAACTTGCAGTATCTTAAAGTGTGAGATAACATTTGTGTTTATAGTACTCATGTTTTTTTTGTTTTGTTTTTTTCTGTGGGTGTGGAGAGTTTTGCTAGACATTCCAGGAAACAAGAGATAGTGAATAGGGATTAAAGTAATGAGACAGATTTGTCTTTATGCATCTGTTCGTTTTGATTGAAGTCATGTCTTTTTTCCTGACAGAGGGATATTTTTGGACACCATTCTGCCACGATATGATGTTAACGGAGTACGGCCACCCATCGGTCAGAGGACCAGATTGAGCAAAGGAGACATTGCACAGGCACGCAAACTTTACAAGTGTCCAAGTAAGAAAATTACACACATAAACCGTACAGAATTACAGAATGCTAAAGTGTCACATTATCATCTTTCTGTATAAATGAGGAGAAGCTCCTGTCAGACTCAACAAGAGTTAAAGATGGTGAAGATAGAAAATCTGGGTCATTGGAAACTGTAAGCACATCATGAAAACATGTCTGACTGCAAACATCACAAGTATCCAGGTCTGGACAACAAAATCATGCAAAAACAAAAAATCTCAGTCAGTGTTTTGTCTTGTTTTCCAGTAAAAAAAAAAAAAAAGCATCTAAATAAATAAGGAAATATATATAATTAACACTTGAGCAATACAATGATAGACATGAAAACGCTCTTATAATTCTTTCAAATAAATAATATAAAATTGCCTAAATTATTCTTGAACAGACCAAAGTATTTAAAGGAAGAAAGGTTACATTAAAATTATTTATTAAATGTCACATTTTGATTCACTATTGTTTTGTATAGAATTTTTCTAATCTTATATCAGAAGCAACTAATTAAATTACAGAGAAATTAAGAGTAATCCCTTACTTTACTTTGTCAAGAGAAAAGTAATTAAATAACAGTAAGTAATTGCTTAGTAATGCATTACACCAAACACTATATATATATATATATATATATATATATATATATATATATATATATATATATATATATATATATATATATATATCTATATTTATTTATATATATATATATATATATATATATATATATATATATATATATATACACCAGTACATACATAAGCAAAATCCTCAGAATGACCACCAGTGGCTATTTTTATGTAGTTTGCCCCCATTTTGTGTCTTTGGTGGGACAGGCTGAGATTATGTTGTTTGGAAATAGCATGGTATCCACAATTAATGTGGTGCGGCATCTTGGCGACGGTCTCTGTGACTCCTGGCTCGGGAAGGCAGAGTAAACACTGGTCAAGCACAGGAAGTTTGTAATTTGTCTTCTTTCCCTGATAAAACAGAGGAGAGAATGCTTGCTTTCTAGGAGACAGCAGCTAAACGCAGTACAAGGAGGTCAAGACATTTTTCATATAAACTTTACAGAGATGTTCAAACACACACTACCAGAGAGTGAATAAGTGTAAACAGTCAAGAGAATACGTCCAAACCAGTGGTACTTAAAAGCTCTTAAAATGTCTTAAATGTGGTTTTGTCAAATTTAAGTTCATTAAAAAAAAAAAAAAAATCATTAAAAATTAAATAAAAGCAGGAAAAATAAGATTTTACTTTGTACTTGGAGAACATACAAATAAACACAACCCTGCAACGTAATGTATATTAATATTTTATTTTATTTTATTTTATTTTATTTTATTTTATTTTATTTTATACATTTGCACTTGACATTTGCACTTGCTTTTATTTATTTTATTTTATTTATATAACATGCTAATATTATATTATTATTATAACATTAATATTAATTTAATTTTATTATATTAATTTAACATTAATACAAAATATTAAATTAAATAAAAAATAATTTATTTATTTTATTTTATTATTTTATTTATTTATTATTTTATTTATTTATTTTTATGGTCAAATATTCCATTTCAGGTTAAAAAAAAACACAAAAAAACAAAAAAGTGTACATTTATTTTATTTATTTATTTTATTTATTTTATTTTATTAGGTAATCAGTGTAAAGCCGGCTGTACATTATCCATGACATTTTCTGAATATATTATGAAACTGATGATATTTTGACATTTAATGAAGCATTGCTGGTTTGCCATTATGACCATCAGAGCATTTAATTACCCAGCTCTTGTGACAGAGTATGCTGCCCGTGAACTGTTTCATTTTAATTGCACACTGAATATAAATCAATAAAATAAAAAAAAATAAAAAATGAATAAAACAGGAAAAAACAGGAACCACGATGCAGTGTAATATGATTAATATGCTTCAAAAGGCTACAATTTAATTGCACATGTATTTATTTAATTAAAACTATTTTAAAAGTGTAATTAAAACAAGTTCAAAGTAAAAAATGCAGCCTTGTTCTACTGGCTTGTGGTTTCAGTTTGCAATTAGTGAATACCGAATATTTATACCAAACAATTGCTGGTGATGAATTATGACAATGGTTACATTATGGTCTTCGCATTTTTTTTTTTTTTCCAGATGGTTGCATGAGTGTATGTTTTTGATTGAGCAGCTGTAAACAGTAAAGCCCAGATATTTTTCTAAATAAGAGTCCAGGTGTGTTTCTGCCTGAATTATAGCGTAAAATTACAGTATAATAGAATATTGAATTATATATAATTATAGCATACTTTTTATAATTATAGCATAATTTTGTTACACAATAAACTGTATCTGCCATTTAATTCAGTGTAAAGCCTTGTAGATTCTCTGTCACTGTCTGCAAGGAAACTGTAAGGGCATTATACTTTTATAGCAATTTTTTATAGCAAATTTTTTTTTTTTTGCAATTTTATATAGACCTAGTCTTTAGCATGGCTTTAGTTTAAAAAAAAAAAAAAAAAAAAGGCACCCATAAGTAATCTCATCTGGGACTGGTGCTCGTTTCTGAAGTCCTGACTGAAGTCTGTTGGAGGAACCTGAATCACGTGATTTGTTCATGCAGTACGCGGGGAAGGATGCTGGAAAATAAGGTGTAAGTGTGGCAGATCTTTTACACAGCATTCCTTGCGGCGTCTGTCACTTGCTGTGGCTTGCCAGACTGCTTGTTAATGGTTCTACGCACTGAATCCACTCCACACTTGGCCTGACGGATCTCTGATACTCTAGTTGTACATGACTGAAAACTCGTGTGTGTGTGGTGACTGTGAGGAGTGTAAACAGCTCAACAAGGTACATTTACAAGCCCTCTGGAGGGAAAGTTAGGGAGAAACTTGGCTGCTAGATGACCAACCATAAAACCCATCCCATAGATTTTAAAAATGACTGGTTGTTAATCAACTTTATATGTATTTTAGTAAGAAATAGTAAGAAAATTTAGTAAGAAAATAAATACATAAGATTTTACTTGGTATGTTGGGGAAGAATCAGATATATGATCTATGTTCAGCCACTTACAACGTTTAAGTTTCATTTTCTTTTGTTTGGATTCATTTTAGTACTGTATTGGTCACTGCACTTGTTTTGTTTTATTTTTGTTTATATTTTAGTCTTAAATATTTGGTGATGTGTAGTCCCTATGTCCATATGAATGCCTGAATGTCCATATCAGTTTTATTTTATTTTATTTTATTTCCAGTATTGAAAGTGTCATAATTATTTTCTATAATATTTTCTTTGTTTTCTTTTTTTCTTTTATTGTCAGTATAGTAAGTGTCATTATTATTATCTATATTATTTTATTTTTTAAATGTTTTATTTTAATATCATCATTATAATAATAATTAATAATTATCTACAATATTTATTTATTATTTATTCTTTTATTTTAATTACAGTAATTTAACATTAATCATTCTCTACTATATTATTGGATTTTTAAAAATGTTTTATTTTATTTTATTGTCAGTATTGTAAGTGTCATTATTATTATTCTCTATATTATTTTCTTTTTTCTTTTATTTTATTGTCAGTATTGTATGTGTCATTTTTCTTTTCTATATTATTGGATTTTTTAATGTTTTTTATTTTATTTTATTTTATTGCCAGTATTGTATGTGTCATTATTATTATTATCTATATTTTTTTTTTTTTATGTTTTATTTTATTATATTGTCAGTATTATAAGTGTAATTATTATTTTTTATATTATTTCATTTTTAATGTTTTATTATTTTATTTTATTTTACTGTTGTATTATATTTTTTTTAATTTTATGCAAGTTTTATTTTCTATATTATTTTAATATTTAATGTTTTATTTTATTTTACTTTGTGTTGTTTTGTCTTTTTCTTAGATAGAATTATACTGCATCAAACTAATGTTTCATGTCTATTTATTTAGTCAGTTAGTTAGTAGTTGTGTGATAAGCAGGATAATGTACAATCATCTGTTCATTATCACAAAATAATGAGCTGAAAGGGTAATCAGGACCCCAGCGTAAAGCAGGCTGTACATTATCCATTACATATGTTCTGTTTTATGAATATGTTTTGAAACTGCTGATATTTTGACATTTAATGAAGCAGCGCTGGTTTGCCATGTGTATTTCCACAGTGACCACCAGAGCGTTTAATTACCCAGCACATTTTATACTGCTAATAATGCACGCAGCACCATATAAATGAAAACTCTTTTGATTTGAATTTTGCATCACTTTTATTTCCTTCTCTTGCTCTTTGCTGTGAATATCAGGCAGGTGTGTAACATTAGAAGCAGATGTGCTTCATAACATGAAAGTGCTCAAGGCGCACACTGTGAAAGACAATCCAGACTTTTTCATGGACTTTTGTCTTTGTTGCGTTCTGTGACGCACAACAATATTTTATATACAGGCAGCTTACTGTCTCTGTGGACCGTTGTGTAACTGATCGCATCTTGTTTGTATAATGAGCTGTTCACATGTTAACTCTTCTTGAACACTGACAGCTCAAGACCTTTCTTTCTTTCTGTCTTTCTTAGAATGTGGAGACAGTTTGCAGGAGAGTAGCGGAAACCTCTCTTCACCTGGTTTTCCCAATGGTTATTCAGCATATATGCACTGCATATGGAGAATTTCAGTCACACCGGGAGAAAAGGTGAAGAAGCGCTGGTGAATCACTCTGATTAGCTGCTGTGAGAGATGTTTTTAGGCCTGTGGACAGTTTATTGAATTGACTAAATTGTGATATTGGAGTTGGGAAGTCCAGTTCATTTTGGTTACTCGCAGTACTCACTGATTCTCTCACTGAGTCATTACTGAAATCTGTTTACAGAGATTCACACAAACCATTTTTCAACTATTTTTTCACATACATTACCACATTTCACGGTTTCAGATTTCAGTGGAAAAAAAATATGTTAAAACCATTTTTACTTGGAAATTGCTAGTAAATAGCACAATTAATAGTAAAGAAATGATAAATAAACAGTGTTGGGGTTACACATTAAAAGTAATGTGAGTTGTGTAATAAGATTACTTTTTCAAGTAACTAGTAACACATTACTTTTAAATTTACAATGAAATATCGGAGTTACTTTTTCAAATATGTAACATTAGTTACTTTGTTTTTCCATTTTATTCACTGACAGCTTTCCTGTCCTTGTGTTGAGAGGAATTGGGAGTGAGGTGCTAAGGCTTATTAATTTCACTTTTGGTTTGAAAGGGCCTTTGCAGTTTTTGTTTTTAAAAAACAAATAAGCAAACCTTGCACAGGTGACAAAAGGAAATAATTAACATAGACGTGCATTACTTTCCATAAAGGGTAACTAAGTAATGCAACTGGTTCCTTTTTTAATGGAGTAACAGAATACTATAATGCATTACTTTCCATAAAGAGTAACTAAGTAATGCATTTGGTTACTTTATGGAGTAATGCAGTCTTATAATGCATTAGTTTCCATAAAGAGTAACTAAGTGACATTATTGGTTACTTTTTTATGGAGTAACGTAATACAGTAATGCATTACTTTCCATAAAATGTAACTAAGTAACTCAGTTGGTTACTCTTTTATGGAGTAATGCAATATTGTAATGCATTACTTTTAAAAGTAAATTTCCCCAATACTGCAAACAAAAACCTGTTAAATTAAACATGAAATTTTAACGTAGAAAGGGTGAAATTTTATTTATGTATTTATTTATTTACTTTGTAAAACGTACAAAATATTGTTATTTATGTTTCTCACTACGCAGTTTTACTCTAAAACAAACATCCTGATTACAGTGGAGTAATTTATGCTTTGCAAAATGGTTTGAAAGAATAGATTAAAAAAGACTTCTTAATGAATCTGACAGCTATTTCCACAGAGTGTAAACTACCAAGTAGATTGTCTAAAATTAGGAATTCTGAATTGAAATCCTGCTTAGAATCATTGCATTTGCACAGTTATTAAGATTTTCACAGATTTCCAACATTCCTTCAGTAACAGTTTACTACATTTTTCCCCCTAAGATCATTCTGAACTTTACATCTATGGATTTATACCGGAGTCATTTGTGCTGGTATGATCATGTGGAGATCAGAGATGGATTTTGGAGGAAAGCACCACTAAAAGGTTTAAGATGAACACCTGACATTTCAAAAGAACAATGTGACCAAGTCAAAGTGAAGCTTAATTAATGTTGAGTTTGTACCTCTGTATGCAGGTCGATTTTGTGGGGATAAATTACCGGAGCCGATCATCTCTACAGACAGTCGCCTTTGGATTGAGTTTCGCAGCAGCAGCAACTGGGTGGGAAAGGGCTTCTCTGCTGTTTACGAAGGTACCAGCATTCAACCAAATCAACAACTATCAAATATTATCAAATCCAGAGTGCTCGAAATAGCATGTCAACAGAAAACACTGTCAAATTTGTTCATAATAAGTGTTTGGCCCCATCGACCTAAATCCAACCATTACTGAATTACTGAGTTTCCTTTAGGTGAACACCTAACAATATCCGTTTCCAGTAGTTCATATTGTGAAAGAAGTCATTTTCATGCTTCATTATCATGTTTGCGCTGTAATCTTTTATCTTGCAGCTATTTGCGGTGGGGAGGTGAAGAAAGACAATGGTCAAATTCAGTCTCCGAACTACCCAGACGACTACAGACCTAACAAAGCATGTGTGTGGAAGATCACTGTGGCTCAGGGTTACCATGTAGGCCTTACCTTCCAGTCGTTTGAGGTATGATTCAAAAAGTTGCTATTACTGCATTATAAGCATGTAATTAATTGCTTATACACTGTTATTGTGTTAGAGGGTGTCCTAAACAACAACACACAGTGTATGTCCAGAAATAAACATTAATAGGACTGAATAAAAGACTCTGAAAAGTGGGGCTGCAGATAACTTGATAATAAATAATGAAAACATTTTATTACTAGTTAATTGCACTGTGCACAGTAATAAATAAATTAATAAAAATGATTAATTGTTTACATTTTACTTTGTGTTAGAATATGTTATACTCTTATATTATATTATATTGCGCTTCAGAACATGCATGAATTTAAATCAAAAGTAATTATTTGTTTTGAAGATTGAACATTGAATGTAAAAGGAAGACCCTTACATCTCTATATCATTCTTTTATTATATAAACTGAGTACACTTAAAGGGATAGTTCACCCAAAACTGAAAATTTGATGTTTATCTGCTTACTCCCAGGGCATGCAAGATGTAGGTGACTTTGTTTCTTCAGTAGAACACAAATCAAGATTTTTAACTCAAACCGTTGCAGTCTGTCAGTCATGTAATGGAAGTGAATGGAAATCATGGCTTTGAGAGTCAAAAAAACATACACAAACAAAACCAAATTAAACCCTGTGGCTCATGACGATACATTGATGCGTAAAGACATGAAACGATCGGTCTGTGCAAGAAACTTTGTGTATGTTTTTTTGACTCTCAAAGCCGTGATTCACATTCACTTCCATTAAATGACTGACAGACTGCAACGGTTTGAGTTAAAAATCTCAGTTTGTGTTCTACTAAAGAAACAAAGTCACCTACATCTTGCATCCCCTGGGGGTAAGCAGATAAACATCAAATTTTCAGTTTTGGGTGAACTATCCCTTTAAATACTGAGGGTTTTTTTTTAATCACTGTTGATTGTAACTTTAATTCAGTGCTTGTGTCATTCGTCTGGCTGACTCTGATTTTGTCGTCATTGCATTGGCTCTGGGTTTGGTTTAGATTGTCTCTAACCAGCCCATGATCTTTGTGTTTAGAAATAAGGGATGTTGTAGATCTGTAAAAGAAAAAGGCTAAAAAATTCAAAAATAAAACCACTTAAAACATTCATCTTTGTTTAAACTTGATTAAATTAAGATGTTCTAGACCTTGATGAAAAGGTTGGTTACGGTCACAGCTGGATGCTATCAAATTTTAATCCAAATTATGAAAAGAAATCAAATAAAAGAAATTCATTTCAAAACTTACATTTTCAAATTTACTTTTTCCATTTCCTTTTTCTCCATTATCTTTCCTCTTTTCAATCCAATCGAGAGACATGATAACTGTGCGTACGACTACCTGGAGGTTCGAGATGGGAACTCAGAAAACAGCCCGCTGTTGGGCAGATTCTGTGGTTATGACAAACCCGACGATATTAAATCCAGTTCCAACCAGCTCTGGATGAAGTTTGTGTCTGACGGTTCTGTCAACAAGGCTGGATTTGCTGCTAATTTCTTCAAAGGTGAGGTGAAAGTTTTTTGCTTTATGGTTTCATCTTAGATTTGATCTATGGAAATTGTATAGGAGTGATGATTGGCATTATAGTCCAGAATTTAACATTACAGCTCAACATTTTTGAAATTCAGGAATGCACATAAAATAATTGGCCTATAACCAACATGATGAAACATTTAAGGAAAGAAAAAGAGAATCCCTGATAATATATTACCACTAAATATCTCCTAAGATATTAGCATCGCTCCTTTAAGGTACTGTAACTCAAGTTCTGATGTTCTTGTTGTTGCAGAAATGGACGAGTGCTCCAGACCCGACAACGGTCGCTGTGAGCAGCGCTGTGTCAACACGCTCGGCAGTTACAAGTGTGCCTGTGACCCTGGGTACGAACTGGCGGCAGACAAACGGAGTTGCGAGGGTTAGTATGTGAACAGTGCTGGATACAGGCCAGTGCCATATTTAAACTGTTTACGGCAGCATCGAGGGAAAGCTGCACATTCTCAGAAAAGTCTCAAAATAGGGCCCAATATTCTAATATAAAGTAATATAAATGGTAGCATAAAGTAATTTCCAATATTCTTTTTTCATACATGTTTTACCCATACTTTAAATTATGCATTGCATTGTGTTGCATTTTAGGCTTAAAGGAAATGTCCTTAAATTTAATGGATAATGTCCAGGCAGAAAATCACCTGTACATTTTCCATGTTGGGGATTCGGTGGCTTGCTCAAGGGCACCTCAGTCGTGGAATTGCCGGCCCGAGATTTGAACCCACAACCTTAGGGTTAGGAGTCAAACTCTCTAACCACTAGGCCATGACTTCCCCCACGACTTCGTAGTGTTGTTGTTGAATTTCAGATTTAGCAAAAAGTCACATTACACATAATTGACCGATCTTTCTTTATGTTAGTGATCAATGGTTTTTAAAATATTTTAAGAGTATTCGTGCAGATTCCTAGTAATAATGTATTCTTTGTAGGTATTGTTATGTTAGAAAGCTTAATATTTGAAACAACCTGAAAAAAACATTCAATAAATCAATAAATTCAATTTAACATCTTACCTATGGGAATTTAAGACAAGTTGAATGTTATACTAACATTTAGAGGTTATGTACAAGGATTTTTAAGAACATTCTTCTCAAGAATTCAAATTCGTCATACAATATTCTGTATATATTTTAGTTAATCACTTTAGTTTAGCATTATATTACTGAGTGCATGTTTTGAGCAGCCGGCTACACTGACCTCATTCTGCCTCTAGTGGACAGTATGTGCTACTGCATCCTCTTAATTACTACTCCTGCTTGCGCTGTTGACATACCGCCGACATCTGCTTTGTGCTATTGGCTGGGGGCTGCCAGCAAAGTTATGAGCACCTTCCTCACATTGACAGCAGGCTCGCCTGGCTTTCTTTACCCTCCTCCGCACGACACTTACAAAGCACTGCTCTGTATTCTGAGCGGCTGGAAATTCTGCTGAAGTTTGAATCTGTTTATATCATATTCTTCTCAAACAAAGCGCTACAATACAGTTGGGGTTAAGGGTCAAAGCATTCTTAGGTAAAGTGTTGTCTCATTATATCGTCGGCTAACGTCTGGATGCGTGAGGTAGTTGCTAGGACAGCACGTACCCTGCGGCTGCTATATTGAGCAAAAGTCTGTTTGTTCAGACATGCACTGAGATGACTCAACAGCTCAATCGTGACAGACTGGAGCGATCGGAAAATGAGTCTCCATTAGATAAAAGAAAGACTGGCCCACCAAAGCTTCCCGGTGGCTATCATCATATCAGCAGTAAATCCCACATTATTATAATGACTGTGCTGCTTGTTGTCACAAAACAGGTTTATTGCACGACGGCCCTGAGGGAATAAATAGAGACTGATAGGGCTTAAATGTACATAAAGCTAAAACTTCAAGGCAAGGGCTATCCAAAGGCTTCATGCAGGTAGCCATGGAAACCTCTCTCCCCAAGCACATGTGTTCGGTGGAAATCGCTGTAGGGAATATGTTGAGTAATTTGGATCGTACCGCACGAAAGTAAACTACACTTTTTCTTTCTGCTCGTGTTTGATTAGATACGAAGCCTGGGGTTGTTCCTTGTTTTTTTAATTAAAACAGGACCGTTCTTGTTATTTTATATGTAGCAGGTGCGCGTTTTGACGAACCACAAGCTAGTCAGTTTGATAAATTGAAAGTTTAAGAGTGCTTTGTAACCCAGGAATGTTGTGCATGAAATATGTAGCAGTTTTAGGGAGTTTTTTTTTTTTTTTTTAAGGAGCTGTGTTGTACATTTTTTGCATTTATTTTTTTACACTCTTAAAAAGAGTGTCAACATCTTGTCACTGGGACAGTATCCTCAAAAGGACACTTTTGTACCAACAAAGGGTGCATAATAGTACAATAAGAGTAGATATTAATATCTTAAGGGTACATATTACTACTCAGAATTATTAATATGCACACTTTAGGGGTAAAAAAAAAAAAGTTACAACGGTAGAAAACAGTCAATTTACCTACTGTATAAGACTTCTGTATGTAATTGAGCTCTGGTATAATTGGATAATTGCTTTGTATGTGGGGGAAAAAAGTGACACCTCTCACCAAAACGAAACTTCTGTCATCATTTAATTATTCAAGTCGTTCCAAACCTGTATGACTTTCTGTCTTCTGTGAAACAAATGTTGAAAAATGTTTCAGTGTTGTTTTGCACATCCTGCAATGAAAGTCATTGGAGTTTGATGTTGTTTAGACACCATCAACTACTTTAGATTAGAAACGTTCCATTTTTGGGTATACTACCCCTTTAAATATATAAACATAGTGCTAGAGATCAGAGGGAAAAAATGATATTTGTTGATGCATCATGATTCCTTCTCAAACGATTCTTGATCGATTCACAGAAACAAAATAAACACACATGAGTGCCTTCAAATTAAGTTTAAAGACAAGGACAAAAAGACTTCTTAAAGAAAACAACAACCTAACGTTCTACATAACAAACTCTGTGTATAAAGAGAACATGAAGGGAATTTCACAATAAATCTTAAAGACAGCACAGATTGTGCTTTTTCTAAATCTACGTCATTTGAGGTTATTAGGAATGATTCATCCATGCACATGTTCCCTTTTTGACCTTGTACTGATCAAAATGTCATAACTTGATCTTCCAGTAAAAAAAAACAACACTAACATTTTTTTCTGGTGATGTATCTTGACTAATCATTCAGTCACTGCAAGCTCACATTCAGATCTGCTAATCAATGGAAAGAAAAATGTATCCACTTTTTTCCCCGATAATCTGCTTCAATCTCAATGTAGAAGAATATGTTGATACTTTAACTTTCAGTTTAAAGCTCCTATGCTTTTACTTGAAAAGGCTTGGGAATCAGATCATTTCAAGAAATGTTGTGTGTGGACTGAGCAGCTGAAGTATTTCTTCATAGTACATTAGTATCATTTGTCTTACAGTTCTTTCCTGTTGTCTTTTTCTCAGCTGCCTGTGGTGGTTTCATCACCAAGCTGAATGGGTCCATCACCAGTCCAGGCTGGCCCAAAGAGTATCCACCCAACAAGAACTGCATCTGGCAGCTGGTGGCGCCCACGCAGTACCGCATCACGCTGCTCTTCGACGTCTTCGAGACAGAGGGGAACGATGTGAGCACTATGTTTTTGCCTCAGCGTGGGGTGGGTTTGTCTGGTTCATTTCAGCTCGATCGGTGTGAATCACCACGGGGCTTTAGGGACTGACTTCTCCAGATTGCCGTCATGTTTTCTCACTTGTTCATTGTTGATAGCTTACAGCAGTTTTGCCCTGTGCAGCTCACATGATTAATGCACTTATGATCTGTTTGTTAAGATGAAGGGTAGTTTTCTGGCTTCGTGCATGTTTATCACAAACACTCTGGTAGTTTATAACAGAGCTATCCTGTTAAAAAGTTGCCATCTGTCTTTTTATACTTCATTATTTTAAATTTCGCAGACTTCAATAGAAGCCGGTTATTTTGCTTTAATATAACAGCAATGTCATTACATTAGTGCTAAACAAGAAGAGTGATTTTGAGAAAGAAAATGAGGTTGTTGGTTCAGGCTGGGTTTTTTAAATAGCTGTTAGTCCTCTAAATTAGACGACACACTAAGACATGTTTAAAGCAGCTGTGTGTTCTCCTGAGCATTTAATAGCTTTTGCCTTAATGGCGTACTATATAATTGCTGGATAAATTAAAGCTAGGAATGATTTGGGTTCATACAGGTTCTGCATCAGTGACATGTTGCCAATTACCACAGACAGTAATTATGACCACAAAAACGAATCTGTCTGCAATAATGGATTTACACTGAAAGTCTACAGGGCACGAACCTGCACAAAAATAACTTTTGCACAGTATGTGAAAGGATACCAGAAACGAACATTATGTAACTATCTGTTTACATGGAGCAAACTTTGTCCACTGGACATTAAACCAGATATTCATTCTCTTACAATAGCTGCCCCACCATTAAAAGCATAATTTATGTACTTAACACAGTTTCTATATAAGAATGCATACAAGTGCTTTTTTTAAACTACAAGCCACCCCATAGATTTCCATTGTAAGTGCATTACTGTGAATATGATTTGTGTTTGTTTTATCGATATTGTCTGTGTTAATGCTGTCAGTAGAGCTTAACTCTTATTGAACCTAGAACTTTCCTTCAGTTTACTGGCTCTGCTTTAATAGAGGGAGGTGAGAATGGCTTCAGCTTTATTGATTGCCAAAAACAACATGATTAGTGTACAGCTTGTGAACTATTATTGGCAAAAGTTGCCATGCACTCAAGTGTTGCAATCAAAATGAAAAGCTGTGAAAAGCATCAGTGGACTATTTAGAGCATTTTGTGCCACTTAAATGAAGGATTCATCCAGTTTCTCATAAAAAAATAAAATAAAACATGACACTCTTTTTCCCTCTTTATTTTTGATTCAAACATTTATATTTATTAGATGCTTTTATCAAAAATAATACATGCAAAAGAGAAAACAATACAAGTGATTCCACTATTATATTTCCCTTCTTAAAAGAGCATCACATGCTGTGTTTTGATGCTGCTGTCCAGCAGTGGTGGAAAGGTCTGACCCGTGTGTTGCTCTCTGCTGTGCAGGTGTGTAAATATGACTTTGTTGAGGTGAGAAGTGGTCTGTCTGCCGACTCCAGACTGCACGGGAAATTCTGCGGAGCTGAGAAACCAGAGGCCATCACCTCTCAGTACAACAACATGCGCATTGAGTTTAAATCTGACAACACTGTCTCCAAGAAGGGTTTCAAGGCCCAGTTCTTCTCAGGTTAGTGTGTGCTGTGAAAAAAAAAAAAAAAAAAAGTTAAACACATATATAGTACAATGCTGGAAAAAATATTTGATCGTAGCCTTTACTGAAAATGCATTTTGTTATAATGTGTAAAAAGTGTAATGCTTTTATAATTTATCTCATTAAAGTAGAATAATCTTCTTTTTTTTTTAAAAAATCATCGTAGTGGACAAAGAATATCTGTGTTACTGAGATCTGGTGTTTTGTTCTCACAGATAAAGACGAGTGCTCTAAGGAGAACGGCGGATGTCAGCACGAATGTGTGAACACCTTTGGCAGCTACAGTTGTCAGTGCAGAAGTGGCTTCGTTCTGCATGAAAACAAACATGACTGCAAGGAAGGTGAGAAACACACACATGCGCTTGTATGTGAATATACACTGAGACAGTGTTCCTTTGAAGTAATAGGCCATGTAAACTCTCTTAAAATCATGCCATATTGTAATGTTAAATGGTAGCAATATAATAAAATACAACAATGTACAGTAAGTGATGAAATATGTTATTATTAAATGGATAACTCATCCAAAAATTAAAATTGTCATCATTTACTCACCCTCATATTGTTCCAAACCTGTGTGACATTTTTCTTGTGTGAAACACAAAAGGAGATATGATGAAGAATGTTCATGCTGCTCTTTTCCATACAGTGATAGTTCATTGTGATCATAGCTATCAAGATTCAAAAAGTACAAGTAAGCACTATAAATGTACCATAAATATAACAACATGACAATATAAGCTTCTTCTGAAGCATTATGATATCAGGAACAAACTGAAAAGTAATCATTTAATCATTTAAAAATCTTTCCTTGAAGTAGCTTTCAAATCTTGTTCTTAATTCCACACATTCAGACCGCAGCACGTTCGATAATGATGCACTCAAAATCCAATCCAATTTTAGTGCTGCAAGCAACATGAGGAGAGTAAATAGTGGCAGAATTGTCATTTCTGCATGAACAGTCTCTTTACTTCTGAAAGGTTGACAGATATCCATAAATATATTAGCTTTGACTATGCTTCCAGTCAGGGCTGAAACTCTCTATTTTATAAAGAAAGAAAAAACACAACCCTAGATTAGTTAGCCCATGTTGGCAAAAAATTATCTGTGAATTGTTTTAGGTTAGGTTTTGGCAAGTTATTACCAAATATATTACAATTACGTGCTGTATGCCTGGAAGGTCACATCACGAACAGCAGTCTGGTTGTTTTATTTTCCCTATTAGTGCATGACTGCTCAGAAACCTTCACCATCGATTTACAGCTCACTGACACTAACTAGAGTCTGGATATTTTTAGAGAACGCCTTCCCCTTGCTGTTAGAAATAGAAAGAGAGTGGCAGTGCTTGGGAGAAACGAAAGAAAATGTTGTTTGAGGAGGTTAGGAAATGCATGGATCTGGGTGCCAAAAACAACAGTGATTCTCGTTGTCTGGGGTTTGAACGTTGCTCATATGATGAGTGTGAGCATGAGGCTGTTTGTGTGGGTATTTGAGTGCTGGACGTCACGTGTTATTTGTATCTCTTTCAGCCGGCTGTGATCATGTTGTGAACAGCGTGAGCGGGACCATCACCAGCCCCAACTGGCCAGATAAATACCCCAGTAAGAAGGCCTGCACCTGGGCCCTCTCCACCACCCCGGGACATCGGATCAAAATAGTATGTAATAGTACATCCCCTCTCCGTCCATATTTACCATCGTTGGGTAATGTACAGTCCAGACGGTCATTAGTTCAAAACAAAACCCTGCAGAGTGAGATTGACCCCAGCGTGAAGCCTTGCATCACCCTGAAGGGGTTTATTTTGCCATAAAGACCAGCTGACTGTACATTATTCACTAATTACATGCCTGTAAATAAATGAAATGATGTCATTTTAAATTATTTTATTTTAAGAAGAAAGAGTCTGTGGACTGTTATGAGGTATGTAACTAGCGCAGCTTTATAGGAAATTGGTTTGTTTGGCACGTTTATTACTCTATAGCATAATTATACAAGAATATTTGACTGCAGAATGCTGCGATTGACCGATCAGCATCAAGTATCCCTGAGAGCAGTGAATGAAAAAATCATGTGCATGTTTGTGCACAAATATTGTTTAATATCCCGGTGTCTTCCTCAGCATATAGACTGAATAATGACTAAGTCCTGACAGCACTATTGCTCTGTTCCAACACTTAGTGTGCTGCCTAGCAAAAATGACAATTCTGTCATCAATAACTCACCCTCCATTTATTCCAAATCTGTATGAGTTTCTTTCTTCTATTGAACGCAAAATACGATATTTTGAAGAAACAGTTGGCGGTAGCCATTGACATCAATAGTATCCCCCCCCCCCCCCCCATACTATGAAAGTCAATGGCTACCATCAACTGTTTGGTGACCAACATGATAACCAAATAGTTAATGGTAACAGGACCAACATTTGAAGAGTATTGGTAAGCAAACAGTTTATGGTAGCCATTGGCTTCTATACTGTGGAAGTTAATGGCAACTGTCAACTGTTTGCTTACCAACATTCTTCAAAATACCTTCTTTTGTGCTCAACAGAATAAAGAAATCATACAGGTTAGGTACAAGTGAAGGGTGAGTAAATAAAACACAAAAACAAGTTATGTGTTAATGGCCCACATGCACTAGATGGATGTGTTTGTTGCATATTCTCATGCATGATACACCGTTCTAAAAATTTTAAAATGACTCCAGACAATCCTTTTTTTAAAATCCACTACACTCTGTCTCATGTTTTTAAACCCAAAAATGTATTCTTTGTGAACAGCCACTTAGAAGATAGCTGTCTATATAGCTTTTGGAACTCAGTTTCGAAAGAAGTCTTGTTTCCCTGTTCATTATAATAGTATATGGAGTGTCTGCCGTTCAAACGTTGACATGGGCCGTATATTTCAGGCTTTCAATGAAATCGACATGGAGCCTCATCTGGAATGTGCTTATGACCACATTGAGATTTACGACGGTCGAGATGGGAAGGCACACAGCCTCGGACGATACTGTGGCACCAAGAAGCCTCAACCGATCATATCCTCCAGCAACAAGATGTTCATCCGCTTCTTCTCTGATAACTCAGTGCAGAAGAAAGGCTTCGAGGCTTCCCATACTGCAGGTGAGCACATCCATCTGTTAAATACAGTGCCACTAAATACTGGAATTACACGTAGTCTCATATAATAAAACAATAACCGTGCAGCGCTCTGCTGTGTGTCATTAACAACAAGCCATGGTAAAATCACTGAAGCACATGGTTCAAATGGCTTATTGCTTTTTAAAAATGGCACCAACGTTAAATAAATAATGACTTTTTCTAATATTAATAATAAAACAATTTTTTCCTTAAGCAGTATAGTTCATTAGCCAAAATGTTGAATGTTTATGGCAGCCAAGAAAATGTTTTTAGACGGTTTTTAAACTATATTTTAACTATTTTGTTCCTAGACAATAATGATAAAACATGGCTTGAATGGTTTGTGTTGGTTGCAAAATTTGCAATCCATGCATATTTCATATTTAGTGTATATTTATTATATTCATACATTGTATTTGAGAGATTTTATATTTTCCCTTTTATATTAATGCTGAATTTTACCCAAATGGGTTTATGAGGGAACTGGAGGACATTTGTGAGTTGATGGAAAGCTAAAAATTAATTCAAGCATAACATTTAAATATTTGATTTGTTTTCCTGTCTATATTTTGAAAATTAACCAACATTAGAGAACCATGAACATGCGGATGTCTTGTTAAATTATTGAAATATTAACCTAAAATGTAAGTGTAACTAATATTTAAGTCAAAGGGGTTTTGCTGACAAAAAAGTTTGAGAATCTCAAATGTATAGCGTGCATTTTTAATACATAAAAATGTAAGTATGCTATAGCAACTCTCTAATGTTTATATCATTGAGTGCTAGTCTCAGTCACAAGTCTGGTTACTAGGGACTATTGACTTGCAGTGATATGCTGAGATGCTGTATTCACCGGTGAATTTCTTTCTCACGTTCATTTCCTTCTCTTCTCCAGAGTGTGGAGGCCGTCTGAAAGCGGAGGTGAAAACTAAAGACCTCTACTCTCATGCCCAGTTTGGTGACAATAACTACCCCGGGGCGTCAGACTGTCAGTGGGTGATCACAGCAGAGAAGGGCTACGGCGTGGAGCTCATCTTCCAGACCTTCGAAATAGAGGAGGAGGCCGACTGTGGCTATGATTACATGGAGCTGTTTGATGGGGCGGACACCAAATCACCCAGACTAGGCCGCTACTGTGGATCAGGGGTAAAGCACAGATTTAGATTTGCTAGATAAAATCAACAAACATCAAAATGCTTCTGCATTTCATGTCAGAAGCTATGGCAACAACTTGTAATAAAAGTGGTTTTTAAAGGGGTATTTCGATGAAAATGAACCCTCATGTCATTTCAAACCCATAAAACGCGAGTCATCTTTGAACCTCAGATCATGATATCATGAGAGATTTCTGCCTCTTCATTGAGTCACTTCTGCCTAAATTTTGACACAAAGATAATAGATAGTAAAAGTCATCCATATGAATCAAGTGGTTCAATCCAAGTCCTCTGAAGATACGATTGATTTATTATTTAACATATTTAATTGAGGTTTTTATTAACATATAAACTTTCATCACATACATAGACACAGCAAATATGGTAAACAAGCTCAAAGGCAAGCTCCAACCTTGTTGGTTCTTGTGCATCAAGCAAGTTTAAGCTTATATTTAACATATTTAATGCACTATTTAAGTTTCTTGATCAGTTTTTTATATGAATAAATGTTTAGATTAAATCTGTTCACCATATGAACTGCTTGATTCATATGGAATTATTGTACAATGTCTTTATGAACTATTTGTAGCATCAAAGTTTTTGTGGAATGGACTTTTAATGGAGAGACAGAAATCTTTACAATTTAATTAAAATTTCTTCATTCGTGTCTTGAAGATGAATGAATGAATGACATGGAATGACATGAGGGTGAGTAATTGATACCATGCTTTTTTGTTTTTGGGGGGCTATACCTTTAACTGGCAGTTGAAGTCCACAACATCAAAACTTGAATGCAAAAAAAGTTCAATCTAAGAAATTCCAAGCAACCAATCACTCAGCACCAGCACTATTCTTTGTGAATTAGTGCAGCTAATCATGCAGAACCACATTTATTCGCCCTTTCTCACTCAAATTACTTTGTTAGGCTTGATTGGTTGCTACGAGCCATCAGACATTGTGTTCACTGGCCCTTACAGTCCAGTTTTTCTTTGCTGTCCATCACCCTGTTAGAACAGACATGTGGCCCATTTTTGAGACACAATCCACCACTTGAGAACCACTGCCTTACAGGATAAACAATGATCTTTGAAAGATGCCATAAGGGATTTTCCTCATTTCTAGTTCTGGAGAGATACAAAATCTCTGAAACATACAAATCAAACAAAAATCTCTGAAACAAAAAGAACAGTGTGTGTGTGTGTGTGTGTGTGTGTGTATGAATGAGAACAGCATGATTACATTTACTTCAGTTCAACGAGAAGGACTGATGCTGAGTTTAGACAAGGTGTATCGGGTGATGTTCTGATATTGAAATGGGTGCAACCTGCTTATCGACTAAGAGATTTGTTTAAATTGAACCAAGAGGATGTTTGACAATGTGCATTTGTCTCAATCAAGTTTTGGTAGCTTGCCATTTAGAGCATGCTTTTAATCCAAAGCAACTGACAATTTACTAACAGCAGGGAATATGTCCCTCGAGCAACATGAGCTTAAGTGTGCTGCCACATTAGGCTGTCACAGCCCAAAATAACCCATGTAAGCTTGGTCAGAAAAGAGCCACTGCACAATAAAAACTACTCTGAAACCGTATCAAATGCTTTGAGATTTCGGTTCTTATGTGAAGCGCTTTTCACTATCTACATAGGCAGATACCTTTTAAAGCTCAATGTATACCTAATGTTTGATGCAGTGTGTGCAATGCAATTTTGATCATTAGCATAGTACAGAACACACATACATATTAAATATTTTGCACCTTAATTTTTTTTTCTGTGATAATTAGTTTGTTCACAAGGTGGCGACACTGACCCAGCCCATTGTTTCTAAATCAAAGAAGAAAACCAGAACTTTTACAGGATAATAAAAAAAAAAAACTTTTATTTGTCAGAAATTCAGGAGAGAAAAAGCACCTGTGATTGCGAACGCTATCGAATCGAGTACATAATAACTGTGTTTCAGTGTACCTATACGCTAAGCATTCACATCAAAACTTGCACTTTGGACTCAAAGAAGCATCCTCACCAAAAAATAAAGTGCCACTCAACTAGAGCTCATAGTTCAAAAACATTTAAATGTGAGCATGTCAGGTCACCTTTATTTATATAGCGCTTTTAACAATAAAGACTGGTCAAAGCAACTGTACAGCATTAATTGGGAAAATAGTGTGTCAATAATGCAAAATGACAATAGTAAACACTAAGCTAAAGACTACTCTTGTAAGCACAAATATTTAATGAATTCATTTTTAATTACGTGGAACTACTGTTATTGCTTTTCAGTACTGAATAAGCTATTTCTGTATTTAAAATATCTTTCTTGGTAGAAAATTTTCAATTCATCGCAGTAGATTATGGGATTAGCCAAAACAAGGTATCCTATATAGAAGCATAATTTTCATGCCTGCTTTTTGGAAAAGCTTTCAATAGTTAGGTCTGGAATACACTACACCAGTTTTAAAATCGTAACAGGTTTTAAAACAGTACTACTGTATTCCATTCTGAAGGGCTCGACCCTATGCCCTAACCACTTCAGAGAGTTTACCCTACAGAGTGAGAGCTTTGTAGAGAAGAAGGGTGTAGGGGACCAAAAACCTGTTCTTTGGAACCCACTTCTGCGTCGTATTGCCAAGCCCATTAAGGAGGTGCTATCATTACACAATTAACCTGTGTTAAGAATCATGGGAGTGCAGCATCCATCAGTTGTACCTTTCGAAAAACTTCATTCTCAAGGGCCCTTTGAAGTGACCAGTTTTAAACACTTCAGTTTAGAGAAACCCTTCAATATTGTGGCCATCATTGTTCATACACTGAAGTGTCCTTCACAGGCAGATTTATCCCATTTGGGATGCGGCGTAGGTATCATACACTTGCCTACTTTGTAAATTGAGCTTGAATTCCGACTTGTGGTCTTTCTGACTCCTGTTAACTTAATGCTGACTCACTCTAGACCAGGTGTGTCCAATCCTACTTGTCAAGGACCACCGTCCTGCAGATGTTAGTTCCACCCAACTCCAACACAGTTGACCAGAAGTTTCTAGTGAGTCTGAAGACCTTGATTAGCAGGTTCAAGTGTGTTAAATTAGATTTTGAGCTAAACTCTGCAGGACAGTGGCCATCCAGGAACAGGTGTGGACACCCCAAGTAGTTCCCAAACAGTGGTTCCCAATCCTGCTCCAAGAAAAAACCCACATTTTAGTTGTTTCCATAATCAAACACACCTGATTCAACTTATCAGCTCATTAGTGAAGACTTAAGGATCTCAAAAGTTTGGGTCAGATAGGACAGACATCAAAAATGTGTAGTGTTGGTGTTTTCCAGGACCAGGATTGGGAATCACTGCACTAAAATGTCAATCTCTAGGACTGATGAGGATGTGTTGATGTAATGAAAGGGAATTTGTTCTCTCTTGCCTACTCACGTCTTCCTCCATCTTTGTGTTTCCAGCCTCCAGAAGAGATCTACTCTGCCGGCGACTCCATTGTCATCAAATTCCGCTCAGATGACACCATCAATAAGAAGGGCTTCCATGTGCGTTACACCAGCACCAAGTTTCAGGACACACTCCACTCCCGTAAGAAGTGACCTCTAGTGGCCGGGAGGGGCCGTGCAGGGCCTAGGGGGAAGCGAAAGGGTCCCAAGGGGAGGGCCTCGCCCATCGCTCGGAGCCCCCCGGCCGCCAAGAACACCCAGACTCGACGGACCAGCCGCAAGAACGCCAACCGCACCTCAGTAGTTCACAGGGGTTCTGGCATCCCCTACTGACTGTGAGGAGTAAAGCCATTCCGCAGTAGACCTTGTTTTTACCTTTTTTTTTAATTATTACTTTTGGGGCAAGATGTGGAGAGGGGAATGTATTCAGTTGCTGGATACCAATATAGGGGCAAAATCAAAAGGGGAGGGTGGGAAGGGTGGGCGTAGCTGATCGGATACTGGAATCCCCCCGTTTGTCAACTTTCATGAGCCGAGAGTGTGTTGAAAAACACAAATACACTGAGGAACTCCTGCAGGAGAACCGAGCAAACTCACCAAACCAGTCATCTGTGCAACAGTGGGATAGAGGAAGTGAAAAATGAGCGAAGCATGGGCATTCAGGACGGTGTTCCTCGCATGTTTTCCAACCTTGCACCTTGAAATTTACCGCTGCACTGTGGGGAAACAACCATCTCTTCTTGACATTATTGGCATTGATTGTTCATAAAGAGTCTCGTAGGCCATTGTGGGCCTGTTTCTTT